>NW_027490616.1:0-97776 GCF_050948175.1 Xylocopa sonorina
AACACACTTCCGCAAATCATATTATATCTTACCATGAAACATAGAAATGAGATGCCATATCGCGTTTTAAGAAGCATTAGAAATCTATTGCTACGATACGTAGACATCTGCAAACGCTATTTCCTTGCAAGGAAGTGTCGCATTTACATTCATTTGAAGTGTAGACGAGGAATACATAACACTTCGCAAATCATATTATATCTTACCATGAAACATGGATATGAGATGCAATATCTCGTTTTAAGAAGCATTTGAACTCTATTGCTACGATACCTAGATATCTGCAGACGCTATTTCCTAGCAAGGAAGTGTCGCATTTACATTCATTTGAATCGTAGACGAGGAATGCGTAGCACTTCGCAATGAATATTATATCTTATCATGAAACATAGATATGAGATGCTATATCTCGTTTTAAGAAGCATTTGAACTCTATTGCTACGATACCTAGACATCTGCAGACGCTATTTCCTAGCAAGGAAGTGTCGCATTTACATTCATTTGAAGTGTAGACGAGGAATACATAACACTTCGCAAATTATATAGTATCTTACCATGAAACATAGAAATGAGATGCGATATCGCTTTTTAAGAAGCATTAGAAATCTACTGCTACGATACGTAGACATCTGCAAAACGCTATTTCCTAGCGAGGAAGTGTCACATTTACATTCATTTGAAGTGTAGACGAGGAATACATAACACTTCGCAAATCATATTATATCTTACCATGAAACATAGAAATGAGATACGGTATCGCGTTTTAAGAATCACAGGAACACTATTGCTACGATACGTAGACAACTGCAAACGCTATTTCCTTGCAAGGAAGTGTTCGCATTTACATTCATTTGAGTCGTATACGAGGAATGCATAACACTTCGCAATGAATATTATATCTTATCATGAAACATAGATATGAGATGCAATATCTCGTTTTAAGAAGCATTTGAACTCTATTGCTACGATACCTAGATATCTGCAGACGCTATTTCCTAGCAAGGAAGTGTCGCATTTACATTCATTTGAATCGTAGACGAGGAATGCGTAGCACTTCGCAATGAATATTATATCTTATCATGAAACATAGATATGAGATGCTATATCTCGTTTTAAGAAGCTTTTGAACTCTATTGCTACGATACCTAGACATCTGCAGACGCTATTTCCTAGCAAGGAAGTGCCGCATTTACATTCTTTTGAAGTGTAGACGAGGAAAACATGACACTTCGCAAATCATGTTATATCTTACCATGAAACTTAGAAATGGGATGCGATATCGCGTTTTAAGAAGCATTATAAATCTATTGCTACGATACGTAGACGTCTGCAAACGCTATTCCTAGCAAGGAAGTGTCACATTTACATTCATTTGAAGTGTAGACGAGGAATACATAACACTTCGCAAATCATATTATATCTTACCATGAAAAATAGAAATGAGATGCTATATCGCATTTTAAGAAGCATTAGAAATCTATTGCTACGATACGTAGACATCTGCAAACGCTATTTCCTAGCAAAGGAAGTGTCGCATTTACATTCATTTGAAGTGTAGACGAGGAATACATGACAGTTCGCAAATCATATTATATCTTACCATGAAACATAGAAATGAGATGCGATATCGCGTTTTGAGAATCATAAGAACTCTATTGCTACGATACGTAGACATCTGCAAACGCTATTTCCTTGCAAGGAAGTGTCGCATTTACATTCATTTGACCTGTAGACGAGGAATATATAACACTTCGCAAATCATATTATATCTTACCATGAAACATAGAAATGAAATGCGATATCGCGTTTTAAGAAGAGTTAGAAATCTATTGCTACGATACGTAGACATCTGCAAACGCTATTTCCTTGCAAGGAAGTGTCGCATTTACATTCATTTGAAGTGTAGACGTGGAATACATAACACTTCGCAAATCATATTATATCTTACCATGAAACATGGATATGAGATGCGATATCGCGCTTTAGGAATCATAAGAACTCTATCGCTACGATACCTAGACATCTGCAGACGCTATTTCCTAGCAAGGAAGTGTCCCATTTACATTCATTTGAAGTGCAGACGAGGAATACATAACGCTTCGCAAATCATATTATATCTTACCATGAAACATAGAAATGAGATGCCATATCGCGTTTTAAGAATCATAAGAACTCTATTGCTACGATACGTAGACATCTGCAAACGCTATTTCCTTGCAAAGAAGTGTCGCATTTACATTCATCTGAAGTGCAGACGAGGAATACATGACAGTTCGCAAATCATATTATATCTTACCCTGAAACATAGAAATGAGATGCGAAATCGCGTTTTGAGAATCATAAGAACTCTATTGCTACGATACGTAGACATCTGCAAACGCAATATCCTTGCAAGGAAGTGTCGCATTTACATTCATTTGACGTGTAGACGAGGAATATATAACACTTCGCAAATCATATTATATCTTACCATGAAACATAGAAATGAGATGCGATATCGCGTTTTAAGAAGCATTAGAAATCTATTGCTACGATACGTAGACATCTGCTAACGCTATTTCCTAGCGAGGAAGTGCCGGATTTACATTCATTTGAAGTGTAGACGAGGAATACATAACACTTCGCAAATCATATTATATCTTACCATGAAACATAGAAATGAGATGCGATATCGCGTTTTAAGAAGCATTAGAAATCTATTGCTACGATACGTAGACATCTGCAAACGCTATTTCCTAGCAAAGGAAGTGTCGCATTTACATTCATTTGAAGTGTAGACGAGGAATACATGACAGTTCGCAAATCATATTATATCTTACCATGAAACATAGAAATGAGATGCGATATCGCGTTTGAGAATCATAAGAACTCTATTGCTACGATACGTAGACATCTGCAAACGCTATTTCCTTGCAAGGAAGTGTCGCATTTACATTCATTTGACGTGTATACGAGGAATATATAACACATCGCAAATCATATTATATCTTACCATGAAACATAGAAATGAAATGCGATATCGCGTTTTAAGAAGCGTTAGAAATCTACTGCTACGATACGTAGACATCTGCAAACGCTATTTCCTTGCAAGGAAGTGTCGCATTTACATTCATTTGAAGTGTAGACGAGGAATACATAACACTTCGCAAATTAAATAATATCTTACCATGAAACATGGATATGTGATGCGATATCGCGTTTTAAGAATCATAAGAACTCTATCGCTACGATACCTAGACATCTGCAGACGCTATTTCCTAGCAAGGAAGTGTCGCATTTACATTCATTTGAAGTGTAGACGAGGAATACATAACACTTCGCAAATCATATTATATCTTACCATGAAACATAGGAATGAGATGCCATATCGCGTTTTAAGAAGCATTAGAAATCTATTGCTACGATACGTAGACATCTGCAAACGCTATTTCCTTGCAAGGAAGTGTCGCATTTACATTCATTTGAAGTGTAGACGAGGAATACATAACACTTCGCAAATCATATTATATCTTACCATGAAACATGGATATGTGATGCGATATCGCGTTTTAAGAATCATAAGAACTCTATTGCTACGATACGTAGACATCTGCAAACGCTATTTCCTATCGAGGAAGTGTCGCATTTACATTCATTTGAAGTGTAGACGAGGAATACATAACACTTTGCAAACCATATAATATCTTACCATGAAACATAAAAATGAGATGCGATATCGCGTTTTAAGAAGCATTAGAAATCTATTGCTACGATACGTAGACATCTGCAAACGCTATTTCCTAGCAAAGGAAGTGTCGCATTTACATTCATTTGAAGTGTAGACGAGGAATACATGACAGTTCGCAAATCATATTATATCTTACCATGAAACATAGAAATGAGATGCGATATCGCGTTTTGAGAATCATAAGAACTCTATTGCTACGATACGTAGACATCTGCAAACGCTATTTCCTTGCAAGGAAGTGTCGCATTTACATTCATTTGACGTGTAGACGAGGAATATATAACACATCGCAAATCATATTATATCTTACCATGAAACATAGAAATGAAATGCGATATCGCGTTTTAAGAAGCGTTAGAAATCTATTGCTACGATACGTAGACATCTGCAAACGCTATTTCCTAGCAAGGAAGTGTCGCATTTACATTCATTTGAAGTGTAGACGAGGAAAACATGACACTTCGCAAATCATGTTATATCTTACCATGAAACTTAGAAATGGGATGCGATATCGCGTTTTAAGAAGCATTATAAATCTATTGCTACGATACGTAGACGTCTGCAAACGCTATTTCCTAGCAAGGAAGTGTCGCATTTACATTCATTTGAAGTGTAGACGAGGAATACATAACACTTCGCAAATCATATTATATCTTACCATGAAAAATAGAAATGAGATGCTATATCGCATTTTAAGAAGCATTAGAAATCTATTGCTACGATACGTAGACATCTGCAAACGCTATTTCCTAGCAAAGGAAGTGTCGCATTTACATTCATTTGAAGTGTAGACGAGGAATACATGACAGTTCGCAAATCATATTATATCTTACCATGAAACATAGAAATGAGATGCGATATCGCGTTTTGAGAATCATAAGAACTCTATTGCTACGATACGTAGACATCTGCAAACGCTATTTCCTTGCAAGGAAGTGTCGCATTTACATTCATTTGACCTGTAGACGAGGAATATATAACACTTCGCAAATCATATTATATCTTACCATGAAACATAGAAATGAAATGCGATATCGCGTTTTAAGAAGAGTTAGAAATCTATTGCTACGATACGTAGACATCTGCAAACGCTATTTCCTTGCAAGGAAGTGTCGCATTTACATTCATTTGAAGTGTAGACGTGGAATACATAACACTTCGCAAATCATATTATATCTTACCATGAAACATAGATATGAGATGCGATATCGCGCTTTAGGAATCATAAGAACTCTATCGCTACGATACCTAGACATCTGCAGACGCTATTTCCTAGCAAGGAAGTGTCCCATTTACATTCATTTGAAGTGTAGACGAGGAAAACATAACACTTCGCAAATCATATTATATCTTACCATGAAACATAGAAATGAGATGCGATATCGCGTTTTAAGAAGCATTAGAAATCTATTGCTACGATACGTAGACATCTGCAAACGCTATTTCCTAGCAAAGGAAGTGTCGCATTTACATTCATTTGAAGTGTAGACGAGGAATACATGACAGTTCGCAAATCATATTATATCTTACCATGAAACATAGAAATGAGATGCGATATCGCGTTTTGAGAATCATAAGAACTCTATTGCTACGATACGTAGACATCTGCAAACGCTATTTCCTTGCAAGGAAGTGTCGCATTTACATTCATTTGAAGTGTAGACGAGGAATACATAACACTTCGCAAATTAAATAATATCTTACCATGAAACATGGATATGTGATGCGATATCGCGTTTTAAGAATCATAAGAACTCTATCGCTACGATACCTAGACATCTGCAGACACTATTTCCTAGCAAGGAAGTGTCGCATTTACATTCATTTGAAGTGTAGACGAGGAATACATAACACTTCGCAAATCATGTTATATCTTACCATGAAACATAGGAATGAGATGCCATATCGCGTTTTAAGAAGCATTAGAAATCTATTGCTACGATACGTAGACATCTGCAAACGCTATTTCCTTGCAAGGAAGTGTCGCATTTACATTCATTTGAAGTGTAGACGAGGAATACATAACACTTCGCAAATCATATTATATCTTACCATGAAACATGGATATGAGATGCGAAATCGCGTTTTAAGAATCATAAGAACTCTATTGCTACGATACGTAGACATCTGCAAACGCTATTTCCTATCGAGGAAGTGTCGCATTTACATTCATTTGAAGTGTAGACGAGGAATACATAACACTTTGCAAACCATATAATATCTTACCATGAAACATAAAAATGAGATGCGATATCGCGTTTTAAGAAGCATTAGAACTCTATTGCGACGATACCTAGATATCTGCAGACGCTATTTCCTAGCAAGGAGGTGTCGCATTTACATTCATTTGAAGTGTAGACGAGGAATACATAACACTTCGCAAATCATATTATATCTTACCATGAAACATAGAAATGAGATGCGATATCGCGTTTTAAGAATCATAAGAACTCTATTGCTACGATACCTTGACATATGCTGACGCTATTTCCTAGCAAGGAAGTGTCGCATTTACATTCATTTGAAGTGTAGACGAGGAATACATAACACTTCGCAAATTATATAATATCTTACCATGAAACATAGAAATGAGATGCGACATCGCGTTTTAAGAAGCATTAGAACTCTATTGCTACAATACCTAGACATCTGCAGACGCTATTTCCTAGCAAGGAATTGTCGCATTTACATTCATTTGAAGTGTAGACGAGGAATACATAACACTTCGCAAATCATATTATATCTTACCATGAAACATAGAAATGAGGTACGGTATCGCGTTTTAGGAATCATAGGAACACTATTGCTGCGATACGTAGACAACTGCAAACGCTATTTCCATGCAAGGAAGTGTCGCATTTACATTCATTTGAGTCGTATACGAGGAATGCATAACACTTCGCAATGAATATTATATCTTATCATGAAACATAGATATGAGATGCAATACCTCGTTTTAAGAAGCATTTGAACTCTATTGCTACGATACCTAGATATCTGCAGACGCTATTTCCTAGCAAGGAAGTGTCGCATTTACATTCATTTGAATCGTAGACGAGGAATGCATAGCACTTTGCAATGAATATTATATCTTATCATGAAACATAGATATGAGATGCTACATCTCGTTTTAAGAAGCATTTGAACTCTATTGCTACGATACCTAGACATCTGCAGACGCTATTTCCTAGCAAGGAAGTGCCGCATTTACATTCTTTTGAAGTGTAGACGAGGAATACATGACACTTCGCAAATCATGTTATATCTTACCATGAAACTTAGAAATGAGATGCGATATCGCGTTTTAAGAAGCATTAGAACTCTATTGCTACGATAGCTGGACATCTGCAGACGCTATTTCCTAGCAAGGAAGTGTCGCATTTACATTCATTTGAAGTGTAGGCGAGGAATACGTAACACTTCGCAAATCATATTATATCTTACCATGAAACATAGAAATGAGATGCGATATCGCGTTTTAAGAATCATAAGAACTCTATTGCTACGATACCTTGACATCTGCTGACGCTATTTCCTAGCAAGGAAGTGTTGCATTTACATTCATTTGAAGTGTAGACGAGGAATGCATATCACTTCGCAAGTCATATTATATCTTACCATGAAACATAGAAATGAGATGCGATATCGCGTTTTAAGAAGCATTAGAACTCTATTGCTACCATAGGTAGTCATCTGCAAACGCTATTTCCTTGCAAGGAAGTGTCGCATTTACATTCATTTGAAGTGTAGACGAGGAATACATAACACTTCGCAAATCATATTATATCTTACCATGAAACATAGAAATGAGATGCCATATCGCGTTTTAAGAAGCATTAGAAATCTATTGCTACGATACGTAGACATCTGCAAACGCTATTTCCTATCGAGGAAGTGTCGCATTTACATTCATTTGAAGTGTAGACGAGGAATACATAACACTTCGCAAATCATATTATATCTTACCATGAAACATGGATATGAGATGCGATATCGCGTTTTAAGAATCATAAGAACTCTATTGCTACGATACGTAGACATCTGCAAACGCTATTTCCTATCGAGGAAGTGTCGCATTTACATTCATTTGAAGTGTAGACGAGGAATACATAACACTTTGCAAATCATATAATATCTTACCATGAAACATAAAAATGAGATGCGATATCGCGTTTTAAGAAGCATTAGAACTCTATTGCGACGATACCTAGACATCTGCAGACGCTATTTCCTAGCAAGGAAGTGTCGCATTTACATTCATTTGAAGTGTAGACGAGGAATACATAACACTTCGCAAATCATATTATATCTTACCATGAAACATAGAAATGAGATGCCATATCGCGTTTTAAGAAGCATTTGAACTCTATTGCTACGATACCTAGACATCTGCAGACGATATTTCCTAGCAAGGAAGTGCCGCATTTACATTCTTTTGAAGTGTAGACGAGGAAAACATGACACTTCGCAAATCATGTTATATCTTACCATGAAACTTAGAAATGGGATGCGATATCGCGTTTTAAGAAGCATTATAAATCTATTGCTACGATACGTAGACGTCTGCAAACGCTATTTCCTAGCAAGGAAGTGTCGCATTTACATTCATTTGAAGTGTAGACGAGGAATACATAACACTTCGCAAATCATATTATATCTTACCATGAAAAATAGAAATGAGATGCTATATCGCATTTTAAGAAGCATTAGAAATCTATTGCTACGATACGTAGACATCTGCAAAACGCTATTTCCTAGCAAAGGAAGTGTCGCATTTACATTCATTTGAAGTGTAGACGAGGAATACATGACAGTTCGCAAATCATATTATATCTTACCATGAAACATAGAAATGAGATGCGATATCGCGTTTTGAGAATCATAAGAACTCTATTGCTACGATACGTAGACATCTGCAAACGCTATTTCCTTGCAAGGAAGTGTCGCATTTACATTCATTTGACCTGTAGACGAGGAATATATAACACTTCGCAAATCATATTATATCTTACCATGAAACATAGAAATGAAATGCGATATCGCGTTTTAAGAAGAGTTAGAAATCTATTGCTACGATACGTAGACATCTGCAAACGCTATTTCCTTGCAAGGAAGTGTCGCATTTACATTCATTTGAAGTGTAGACGTGGAATACATAACACTTCGCAAATCATATTATATCTTACCATGAAACATGGATATGAGATGCGATATCGCGCTTTAGGAATCATAAGAACTCTATCGCTACGATACCTAGACATCTGCAGACGCTATTTCCTAGCAAGGAAGTGTCCCATTTACATTCATTTGAAGTGTAGACGAGGAAAACATAACACTTCGCAAATCATATTATATCTTACCATGAAACATAGAAATGAGATGCGATATCGCGTTTTAAGAAGCATTAGAAATCTATTGCTACGATACGTAGACATCTGCAAACGCTATTTCCTAGCAAAGGAAGTGTCGCATTTACATTCATTTGAAGTGTAGACGAGGAATACATGACAGTTCGCAATCATATTATATCTTACCATGAAACATAGAAATGAGATGCGATATCGCGTTTTGAGAATCATAAGAACTCTATTGCTACGATACGTAGACATCTGCAAACGCTATTTCCTTGCAAGGAAGTGTCGCATTTACATTCATTTGAAGTGTAGACGAGGAATACATAACACTTCGCAAATTAAATAATATCTTACCATGAAACATGGATATGTGATGCGATATCGCGTTTTAAGAATCATAAGAACTCTATCGCTACGATACCTAGACATCTGCAGACACTATTTCCTAGCAAGGAAGTGTCGCATTTACATTCATTTGAAGTGTAGACGAGGAATACATAACACTTCGCAAATCATATTATATCTTACCATGAAACATGGATATGAGATGCGAAATCGCGTTTTAAGAATCATAAGAACTCTATTGCTACGATACGTAGACATCTGCAAACGCTATTTCCTATCGAGGAAGTGTCGCATTTACATTCATTTGAAGTGTAGACGAGGAATACATAACACTTTGCAAACCATATAATATCTTACCATGAAACATAAAAATGAGATGCGATATCGCGTTTTAAGAAGCATTAGAACTCTATTGCGACGATACCTAGATATCTGCAGACGCTATTTCCTAGCAAGGAGGTGTCGCATTTACATTCATTTGAAGTGTAGACGAGGAATACATAACACTTCGCAAATCATATTATATCTTACCATGAAACATAGAAATGAGATGCGATATCGCGTTTTAAGAATCATAAGAACTCTATTGCTACGATACCTTGACATATGCTGACGCTATTTCCTAGCAAGGAAGTGTCGCATTTACATTCATTTGAAGTGTAGACGAGGAATACATAACACTTCGCAAATTATATAATATCTTACCATGAAACATAGAAATGAGATGCGACATCGCGTTTTAAGAAGCATTAGAACTCTATTGCTACAATACCTAGACATCTGCAGACGCTATTTCCTAGCAAGGAATTGTCGCATTTACATTCATTTGAAGTGTAGACGAGGAATACATAACACTTCGCAAATCATATTATATCTTACCATGAAACATAGAAATGAGGTACGGTATCGCGTTTTAGGAATCATAGGAACACTATTGCTACGATACGTAGACAACTGCAAACGCTATTTCCATGCAAGGAAGTGTCGCATTTACATTCATTTGAGTCGTATACGAGGAATGCATAACACTTCGCAATGAATATTATATCTTATCATGAAACATAGATATGAGATGCAATACCTCGTTTTAAGAAGCATTTGAACTCTATTGCTACGATACCTAGATATCTGCAGACGCTATTTCCTAGCAAGGAAGTGTCGCATTTACATTCATTTGAATCGTAGACGAGGAATGCATAGCACTTTGCAATGAATATTATATCTTATCATGAAACATAGATATGAGATGCTACATCTCGTTTTAAGAAGCATTTGAACTCTATTGCTACGATACCTAGACATCTGCAGACGCTATTTCCTAGCAAGGAAGTGCCGCATTTACATTCTTTTGAAGTGTAGACGAGGAATACATGACACTTCGCAAATCATGTTATATCTTACCATGAAACTTAGAAATGAGATGCGATATCGCGTTTTAAGAAGCATTAGAACTCTATTGCTACGATAGCCGGACATCTGCAGACGCTATTTCCTAGCAAGGAAGTGTCGCATTTACATTCATTTGAAGTGTAGGCGAGGAATACGTAACACTTCGCAAATCATATTATATCTTACCATGAAACATAGAAATGAGATGCGATATCGCGTTTTAAGGATCATAAGAACTCTATTGCTACGATACCTTGACATCTGCTGACGCTATTTCCTAGCAAGGAAGTGTTGCATTTACATTCATTTGAAGTGTAGACGAGGAATGCATATCACTTCGCAAGTCATATTATATCTTACCATGAAACATAGAAATGAGATGCGATATCGCGTTTTAAGAAGCATTAGAACTCTATTGCTACCATAGGTAGTCATCTGCAAACGCTATTTCCTTGCAAGGGAGTGTCGCATTTACATTCATTTGAAGTGTAGACGAGGAATACATAACACTTCGCAAATCATATTATATCTTACCATGAAACATAGAAATGAGATGCCATATCGCGTTTTAAGAAGCATTAGAAATCTATTGCTACGATACGTAGACATCTGCAAACGCTATTTCCTATCGAGGAAGTGTCGCATTTACATTCATTTGAAGTGTAGACGAGGAATACATAACACTTCGCAAATCATATTATATCTTACCATGAAACATGGATATGAGATGCGATATCGCGTTTTAAGAATCATAAGAACTCTATTGCTACGATACGTAGACATCTGCAAACGCTATTTCCTATCGAGGAAGTGTCGCATTTACATTCATTTGAAGTGTAGACGAGGAATACATAACACTTTGCAAATCATATAATATCTTACCATGAAACATAAAAATGAGATGCGATATCGCGTTTTAAGAAGCATTAGAACTCTATTGCGACGATACCTAGACATCTGCAGACGCTATTTCCTAGCAAGGAAGTGTCGCATTTACATTCATTTGAAGTGTAGACGAGGAATACATAACACTTCGCAAATCATATTATATCTTACCATGAAACATAGAAATGAGATGCGATATCGCGTTTTAAGAAGCATTTGAACTCTATTGCTACCATAGGTAGTCATCTGCAAACGCTATTTCCTAGCAAGGAAGTGTCGCATTTACATTCATTTGAAGTGTAGACGAGGAATACATAACACTTCGCAAATTATATAATATCTTACCATGAAACATAGAAATGAGATGCGACATCGCGTTTTAAGAAGCATTAGAACTCTATTGCTACAATACCTAGACATCTGCAGACGCTATTTCCTAGCAAGGAATTGTCGCATTTACATTCATTTGAAGTGTAGACGAGGAATACATAACACTTCGCAAATCATATTATATCTTACCATGAAACATAGAAATGAGGTACGGTATCGCGTTTTAGGAATCATAGGAACACTATTGCTACGATACGTAGACAACTGCAAACGCTATTTCCATGCAAGGAAGTGTCGCATTTACATTCATTTGAGTCGTATACGAGGAATGCATAACACTTCGCAATGAATATTATATCTTATCATGAAACATAGATATGAGATGCAATACCTCGTTTTAAGAAGCATTTGAACTCTATTGCTACGATACCTAGATATCTGCAGACGCTATTTCCTAGCAAGGAAGTGTCGCATTTACATTCATTTGAATCGTAGACGAGGAATGCATAGCACTTTGCAATGAATATTATATCTTATCATGAAACATAGATATGAGATGCTACATCTCGTTTTAAGAAGCATTTGAACTCTATTGCTACGATACCTAGACATCTGCAGACGCTATTTCCTAGCAAGGAAGTGCCGCATTTACATTCTTTTGAAGTGTAGACGAGGAATACATGACACTTCGCAAATCATGTTATATCTTACCATGAAACTTAGAAATGAGATGCGATATCGCGTTTTAAGAAGCATTAGAACTCTATTGCTACGATAGCTGGACATCTGCAGACGCTATTTCCTAGCAAGGAAGTGTCGCATTTACATTCATTTGAAGTGTAGGCGAGGAATACGTAACACTTCGCAAATCATATTATATCTTACCATGAAACATAGAAATGAGATGCGATATCGCGTTTTAAGAATCATAAGAACTCTATTGCTACGATACCTTGACATCTGCTGACGCTATTTCCTAGCAAGGAAGTGTTGCATTTACATTCATTTGAAGTGTAGACGAGGAATGCATATCACTTCGCAAGTCATATTATATCTTACCATGAAACATAGAAATGAGATGCGATATCGCGTTTTAAGAAGCATTAGAACTCTATTGCTACCATAGGTAGTCATCTGCAAACGCTATTTCCTTGCAAGGAAGTGTCGCATTTACATTCATTTGAAGTGTAGACGAGGAATACATAACACTTCGCAAATCATATTATATCTTACCATGAAACATAGAAATGAGATGCCATATCGCGTTTTAAGAAGCATTAGAAATCTATTGCTACGATACGTAGACATCTGCAAACGCTATTTCCTATCGAGGAAGTGTCGCATTTACATTCATTTGAAGTGTAGACGAGGAATACATAACACTTCGCAAATCATATTATATCTTACCATGAAACATGGATATGAGATGCGATATCGCGTTTTAAGAATCATAAGAACTCTATTGCTACGATACGTAGACATCTGCAAACGCTATTTCCTATCGAGGAAGTGTCGCATTTACATTCATTTGAAGTGTAGACGAGGAATACATAACACTTTGCAAATCATATAATATCTTACCATGAAACATAAAAATGAGATGCGATATCGCGTTTTAAGAAGCATTAGAACTCTATTGCGACGATACCTAGACATCTGCAGACGCTATTTCCTAGCAAGGAAGTGTCGCATTTACATTCATTTGAAGTGTAGACGAGGAATACATAACACTTCGCAAATCATATTATATCTTACCATGAAACATAGAAATGAGATGCGATATCGCGTTTTAAGAAGCATTTGAACTCTATTGCTACGATACCTAGATATCTGCAGACGCTATTTCCTAGCAAGGAAGTGTCGCATTTACATTCATTTGAAGTGTAGACGACGAATACATATCACTTCGCAAATCATATTATATCTTACCATGAAGCATAGAAATGAGATGCGATATCGCGTTTTAAGAAGCATTAGAACTCTATTGCTACGATAGGTAGTCATCTGCAAACGCTATTTCCTCGCAAGGAAGTGTCGCATTTACATTCATTTGAAGTGTAGACGAGGAATACATAACACTTCGCAAATCATATTATATCTTATCATGCAACATAATAATGAGATGCGATATCGCGTTTTAAGAAGCATTAGATCTATATTGCTACGATACGTAGACATCTGCAAACGCTATTTCCTTGGAAGGAAGTGTCGCATTTACATTCATTTGAATCGTAGACGAGGAATGCATAACACTTCGCAATGAATATTATATCTTAACATGAAACATAGATATGAGATGCTATATCTCGTATTAAGAAGCATTTGAACTCTATTGCTACGATAGGTAGACATCTGCAAACGCTATTTCCTTGCAAGGAAGTGTCGCATTTACATTCATTTGAAGTGTAGACGAGGAATACATAACACTTCGCAAATCATATTATATCTTACCATGAAACATAGAAATGAGATGCGATATCGCGTTTTGAGAATCATAAGAAATCTATTGCTACGATACGTAGACAACTGCAAACGCTATTTCCTTGCAAGGAAGTGTCGCATTTACATTCATTTGAGTCGTATACGAGGAATGCATAACACTTCGCAATGAATATTATATCTTATCATGAAACATAGATATGAGATGCAATATCTCGTTTTAAGAAGCATTTGAACTCTATTGCTACGATACCTAGATATCTGCAGACGCTATTTCCTAGCAAGGAAGTGTCGCATTTACATTCATTTGAATCGTAGACGAGGAATGCATAGCACTTTGCAATGAATATTATATCTTATCGTGAAACATAGATATGAGATGCTACATCTCGTTTTAAGAAGAATTTGAACTCTATTGCTACGATACCTAGACATCTGCAGACGCTATTTCCTAGCAAGGAAGTGCCGCATTTACATTCTTTTGAAGTGTAGACGAGGAATACATGACACTTTGCAAATCATGTTATATCTTACCATGAAACTTAGAAATGAGATGCGATATCGCGTTTTAAGAAGCATTAGAACTCTATTGCTACGATACCTAGACATCTGCAGACGCTATTTCCTAGCAAGGAAGTGTCGCATTTACATTCATTTGAAGTGTAGACGAGGAATACATAACACTTCGCAAATCATATTATACTTTACCATGAACATAGAAATGAGATGCGATATCGCGTTTTAAGAATCATAAGAACTCTATTGCTACGATACCTTGACATCTGCTGACGCTATTTCCTAGCAAGGAAGTGTCGCATTTACATTCATTTGAAGTGTAGACGAGGAATATATATCACTTCGCAAATCATATTATATCTTACCATGAAACATAGAAATGAGATGCGATATCGCGTTTTAAGAAGCATTAGAACTCTATTGCTACGATAGGTAGTCATCTGCAAACGCTATTTCCTTGCAAGGAAGTGTCGCATTTACATTCATTTGAGTCGTATACGAGGAATGCATAACACTTCGCAATGAATATTATATCTTATCATGAAACATAGATATGAGATGCAATATCTCGTTTTAAGAAGCATTTGAACTCTATTGCTACGATACCTAGATATCTGCAGACGCTATTTCCTAGCAAGGAAGTGTCGCATTTACATTCATTTGAATCGTAGACGAGGAATGCATAGCACTTTGCAATGAATATTATATCTTATCATGAAACATAGATATGAGATGCTACATCTCGTTTTAAGAAGCATTTGAACTCTATTGCTACGATACCTAGACATCTGCAGACGCTATTTCCTAGCAAGGAAGTGCCGCATTTACATTCTTTGAAGTGTAGACGAGGAATACATGACACTTCGCAAATCATGTTATATCTTACCATGAAACTTAGAAATGAGATGCGATATCGCGTTTAAGAAGCATTAGAACCCTATTGCTACGATACCTAGACATCTGCAGACGCTATTTCCTAGCAAGGAAGTGTCGTATTTATATTCATTTGAAGTGTAGACGAGGAATACATAACACTTCGCAAATCATATTATATCTTACCATGAAACATAGAAATGAGATGCGATATCGCGTTTTGAGAATCATAAGAAATCTATTGCTACGATACGTAGACAACTGCAAACGCTATTTCCTTGGAAGGAAGTGGTCGCATTTACATTCATTTGAATCGTAGACGAGGAATGCATAACACTTCGCAATGAATATTATATCTTAACATGAAACATAGATATGAGATGCTATATCTCGTATTAAGAAGCATTTGAACTCTATTGCTACGATAGGTAGACATCTGCAAACGCTATTTCCTTGCAAGGAAGTGTCGCATTTACATTCATTTGAAGTGTAGACGAGGAATACATAACACTTCGCAAATCATATTATATCTTACCATGAAACATTGAAATGAGATGCGATATCGCGTTTTAAGAAGCATTAGAACTCTATCGCTACGATACCTAGACATCTGCAGACGCTACTTCCTAGCAAGGAAGTGTCGCATTTACATTCATTTGAAGTGTAGACGAGGAATATATAACACTTCGCAAATCATATTATATCTTACCATGAAACATAGAAATGAGATGCGATATCGCGTTTTAAGAAGCATTAGAAATCTATTGCTACGATACGTAGACATCTGCAAACGCTATTTTCTTGCAAGGAAGGTGTCGCATTTACATTCATTTGAAGTGTAGACGAGGAATACATAACACTTCGCAAATCATATTATATCTTACCATGAAACATAGAAATGAGATGCCATATCGCGTTTAAGAATCATAAGAACTCTATTGCTACGATACGTAGACATCTGCAAACGCTATTTCCTTGCAAAGAAGTGTCGCATTTACATTCATTGAAGTGCAGACGAGGAATACATAACACTTCGCAAATCATATTATATCTTACCATGAAAAATAGAAATGAGATGCGATATCGCGTTTTAAGAAGCATTAGAACTCTATTGCTACGATACCTAGACATCTGCAAACGCTATTTCCTTGCAAGGAAGTGTCGCATTTACATTCATTTGACGTGTAGACGAGGAATATATAATACTTCGCAAATCATATTATATCTTACCATGAAACATAGAAATGAGATGCGATATCGCGTTTTAAGAAGCATTAGAACTCTATTGCTACGATAGGTAGTCATCTGCAAACGCTATTTCCTTGCAAGGAAGTGTCGCATTTACATTCTTTTGAAGTGTAGACGAGGAATACATGACACTTCGCAAATCATGTTATATCTTACCATGAAACTTAGAAATGAGATGCGATATCGCGTTTTATGAAGCATTAGAACTCTATTGCTACGATACCTAGACATCTGCAGACGCTATTTCCTAGCAAGGAAGTGTCGCATTTACATTCATTTGAAGTGTAGACGAGAATACATAACACTTCGCAAATTATATAATATCTTACCATGAAACATAGAAATGAGATGCTATATCGCGTTTTAAGAAGCATTAGAAATCTACTGTTACGATACGTAGACATCTGAAAACGCTATTTCCTAGCGAGGAAGTGTCGCATTTACATTTATTTGAAGTGTAGACGAGGAATACATAACACTTCGCAAATCATATTATATCTTACCATGAAACATAGAAATTAGATACGGTATCGCGTTTTAAGAATCATAGGAACACTATTGCTACGATACGTAGACAACTGCAAACGCTATTTCCTTGCAAGGAAGTGTCGCATTTACATTCAATTGAGTCGTATACGAGGAATTGCATAACACTTCGCAATGAATATTATATCTTATCATGAAACATAGATATGAGATGCAATATCTCGTTTTAAGAAGCATTTGAACTCTATTGCTACGATACCTAGATATCTGCAGACGCTATTTCCTAGCAAGGAAGTGTCGCATTTACATTCATTTGAATCGTAGACGAGGAATGCATAGCACTTTGCAATGAATATTATATCTTATCATGAAACATAGATATGAGATGCTACATCTCGTTTTAAGAAGCATTTGAACTCTATTGCTACGATACCTAGACATCTGCAGACGCTATTTCCTAGCAAGGAAGTGCCGCATTTACATTCTTTTGAAGTGTAGACGAGGAATACATGACACTTCGCAAATCATGTTATATCTTACCATGAAACTTAGAAATGAGATGCGATATCGCGTTTTAAGAAGCATTAGAACTCTATTGCTACGATACCTAGACATCTGCAGACCCTATTTCCTAGCAAGGAAGTGTCGCATTTACATTCATTTGAAGTGTAGACGAGGAATACATAACACTTCGCAAATCATATTATATCTTACCATGAAACATAGAAATTAGATACGGTATCGCGTTTTAAGAATCATAGGAACACTATTGCTACGATACGTAGACAACTGCAAACGCTATTTCCTTGCAAGGAAGTGTCGCATTTACATTCAATTGAGTCGTATACGAGGAATGCATAACACTCGCAATGAATATTATATCTTATCATGAAACATAGATATGAGATGCAATATCTCGTTTTAAGAAGCATTTGAACTCTATTGCTACGATACCTAGATATCTGCAGACGCTATTTCCTAGCAAGGAAGTGTCGCATTTACATTCATTTGAATCGTAGACGAGGAATGCATAGCACTTTGCAATGAATATTATATCTTATCATGAAACATAGATATGAGATGCTACATCTCGTTTTAAGAAGCATTTGAACTCTATTGCTACGATACCTAGACATCTGCAGACGCTATTTCCTAGCAAGGAAGTGCCGCATTTACATTCTTTTGAAGTGTAGACGAGGAATACATGACACTTCGCAAATCATGTTATATCTTACCATGAAACTTAGAAATGAGATGCGATATCGCGTTTTAAGAAGCATTAGAACTCTATTGCTACGATACCTAGACATCTGCAGACCCTATTTCCTAGCAAGGAAGTGTCGCATTTACATTCATTTGAAGTGTAGACGAGGAATACATAACACTTCGCAAATCATATTATATCTTACCATGAAACATAGAAATGAGATGCGATATCGCGTTTTAAGAATCATAAGAACTCTATTGCTACGATACCTTGACATCTGCTGACGCTATTTCCTAGCAAGGAAGTGTCGCATTTACATTCATTTGGAGTGTAGACGAGGAATACATAACACATCGCAAATTATATAATATCTTACCATGAAACTTAGAGAATGAGATGCTATATCGCGTTTTAAGAAGCATTAGAAATCTACTGTTACGATACGTAGACATCTGCAAACGCTATTTCCTAGCGAGGAAGTGTCGCATTTACATTCATTTTGAAGTGTAGACGAGGAATACATAACACCTCGCAAATTATATAATATCTTACCATGAAACATAGAAATGAGATACGGTATCGCGTTTTAGGAATCATAGGTACACTATTGCTACGATACGTAGACAACTGCAAACGCTATTTCCTTGCAAGGAAGTGTCGCATTTACATTCATTTGAGTCGTATACGAGGAATGCATAACACTTCGCAATGAATATTATATCTTATCATGAAACATAGATATGAGATGCAATACTCGTTTTAAGAGCATTTGAACTCTATTCCTACGATACCTAGATATCTGCAGACGCTATTTCCTAGCAAGGAAGTGCCGCATTTAAATTCTTTTGAAGTGTAGACGAGGAATACATGACACTTCGCAAATCATGTTATATCTTACCATGAAACTTAGAAATGAGATGCGATATCGCGTTTTATGAAGCATTAGAACTCTATTGCTACGATACCTAGACATCTGCATACGCTATTTCCTAGCAAGGAAGTGTCGCATTTACATTCATTTGAAGTGTAGACGAGGAATACATAACACTTCGCAAATTATATAATATCTTACCATGAAACATAGAAATGAGAATGCTATATCGCGTTTTAAGAAGCATTAGAAATCTACTGTTACGATACGTAGATATCTGAAAACGCTATTTCCTAGCGAGGAGTGTCGCATTTACATTTATTTGAAGTGTAGACGAGGAATACATAACACTTCGCAATCATATTATATCTTACCATGAAACATAGAAATGAGATACGGTATCGCGTTTTAAGAATCATAGGAAACACTATTGCTACGATACGTAGACAACTGCAAACGCTATTTCCTTGCAAGGAAGTGTCGCATTTACATTCATTTGAGTCGTATACGAGGAATGCATAACACTTCGCAATGATTATTATATCTTATCGTGAAACATAGATATGAGATGCAATATCTCGTTTTAAGAAGCATTTGAACTCTATTGCTACGATACCTAGATATCTGCAGACGCTATTTCCTAGCAAGGAAGTGTCGCATTTACATTCATTTGAATTGTAGACGAGGAATGCATAGCACTTCGCAATGAATATTATATCTTATCATGAAACATAGATATGAGATGCTATATCTCGTTTTAAGAAGCATTTGAACTCTATTGCTACGATACCTAGACATCTGCAGACGCTAATTCCTAGCAAGGAAGTGCCGCATTTACATTCTTTTGAAGTGTAGACGAGGAATACATGACACTTCGCAAATCATGTTATATCTTACCATGAAACTTAGAAATGAGATGCGATATCGCGATTTAAGAAGCATTATAAATCTATTGCTACGATACCCAGACATCTGCAGACGCTATTTCCTAGCAAGGAAGTGTCGCATTTACATTCATTTGAAGTGTAGACGAGGAATACATAACGCTTCGCAAATCATATTATATCTTACCATGAAACATAGAAATGAGATGCGATATCGCGATTTAAGAAGCATTTGAACTCTATTGTTACGATACGTAGACATCTGCAAACGCTATTTCCTTGCAAAGAAGTGTCGCATTTACATTCATTTGAAGTGCAGACGAGGAATACATAACACTTCGCAAATCATATTATATCTTACCATGAAAAATAGAAATGAGATGCGATATCGCGTTTTAAGAAGCATTAGAACTCTTTTGCTACGATACCTAGACATCTGCAAACCCTATTTCCTTGCAAGGAAGTGTCGCATTTACATTCATTTGAATCGTATACGAGGAATGCATAACACTTCCCAATGAATATTATATCTTATCATGAAACATAGATATGAGATGCAATATCTCGTTTTTAGAAGCATTTGAACTCTATTGCTACGATACCTAGATACCTGCAGACGCTATTTCCTAGCAAGGGAGTGTCGCATTTACATTCATTTGAATCGTAGACGAGGAATGCATAGCACTTCGCAATGAATATTATATCTTATCATGAAACATAGATATGAGATGCTATATCTCGTTTTAAGAAGCATTTGAACTCTATTGCTACGATACCTAGACATCTGCAGACGCTATTTCCTAGCAAGGAAGTGCCGCATTTACATTCTTTTGAAGTGTAGACGAGGAATACATGACACTTCGCAAATCATGTTATATCTTACCATGAAACTTAGAAATGAGATGCGATATCGCGTTTTAAGAAGCATTATAAATCTATTGCTACGATACGTAGACTTCTGCAAACGCTATTTCCTAGCAAGAAAGTGTCGCATTTACATTCATTTGAAGTGTAGACGAGGAATACATAACACTTCTCAAATCATATTATATCTTACCATGAAACATAGAAATGAGATACGGTATCGCGTTTTAGGAATCATAGGAACACTATTGCTACGATACGTAGACAACTGCAAACGCTATTTCCTTGCAAGGAAGTGTCGCATTTACATTCAATTGAGTCGTATACGAGGAATGCATAACACTTCGCAATGAATATTATATCTTATCATGAAACATAGATATGAGATGCAATATCTCGTTTTAAGAAGCATTTGAACTCTATTGCTACGATACCTAGATATCTGCAGACGCTATTTCCTAGCAAGGAAGTGTCGCATTTACATTCATTTGAATCGTAGACGAGGAATGCATAGCACTTTGCAATGAATATTATATCTTATCATGAAACATAGATATGAGATGCTACATCTCGTTTTAAGAAGCATTTGAACTCTATTGCTACGATACCTAGACATCTGCAGACGCTATTTCCTAGCAAGGAAGTGCCGCATTTACATTCTTTTGAAGTGTAGACGAGGAATACATGACACTTCGCAAATCATGTTATATCTTACCATGAAACTTAGAAATGAGATGCGATATCGCGTTTTAAGAAGCATTAGAACTCTATTGCTACGATACCTAGACATCTGCAGACCCTATTTCCTAGCAAGGAAGTGTCGCATTTACATTCATTTGAAGTGTAGACGAGGAATACATAACACTTCGCAAATCATATTATATCTTACCATGAAACATAGAAATGAGATGCGATATCGCGTTTTAAGAATCATAAGAACTCTATTGCTACGATACCTTGACATCTGCTGACGCTATTTCCTAGCAAGGAAGTGTCGCATTTACATTCATTTGGAGTGTAGACGAGGAATACATAACACTTCGCAAATTATATAATATCTTACCATGAAACTTAGAAATGAGATGCTATATCGCGTTTTAAGAAGCATTAGAAATCTACTGTTACGATACGTAGACATCTGCAAACGCTATTTCCTAGCGAGGAAGTGTCGCATTTACATTCATTTGAAGTGTAGACGAGGAATACATAACACTTCGCAAATTATATAATATCTTACCATGAAACATAGAAATGAGATGCTATATCGCGTTTTAAGAAGCATTAGAAATCTACTGTTACGATACGTAGACATCTGCAAACGCTATTTCCTAGCGAGGAAGTGTCGCATTTACATTCATTTGAAGTGTAGACGAGGAATACATAATACTTCGCAAACCATATTATATCTTACCATGAAACATAGAAATGAGATACGGTATCGCGTTTTAAGAATCATAGGAACACTATTGCTACGATACGTAGACAACTGCAAACGCTATTTCCTTGCAAGGAAGTGTCGCATTTACATTCATTTGAGTCGTATACGAGGAATGCATAACACTTCGCAATGAATATTATATCTTATCGTGAAACATAGATATGAGATGCAATAACTCGTTTTAAGAAGCATTTGAACTCTATTGCTACGATACCTAGATATCTGCAGACGCTATTTCCTAGCAAGGAAGTGTCGCATTTACATTCATTTGAATTGTAGACGAGGAATGCATAGCACTTCGCAATGAATATTATATCTTATCGTGAAACATAGATATGAGATGCAATAACTCGTTTTAAGAAGCATTTGAACTCTATTGCTACGATACCTAGATATCTGCAGACGCTATTTCCTAGCAAGGAAGTGTCGCATTTACATTCATTTGAATTGTAGACGAGGAATGCATAGCACTTCGCAATGAATATTATATCTTATCATGAAACATAGATATGAGATGCTTTATCTCGTTTTAAGAAGCATTTGAACTCTATTGCTACGATACCTAGACATCTGCAGACGCTAATTCCTAGCAAGGAAGTGCCGCATTTACATTCTTTTGAAGTGTAGACGAGGAATACATGACACTTCGCAAATCATGTTATATCTTATCATGAAACTTAGAAATGAGATGCGATATCGCGATTTAAGAAGCATTATAAATCTATTGCTACGATACGTAGACTTCTGCAAACGCTATTTCCTAGCAAGGAAGTGTCGCATTTACATTCATTTGAAGTGTAGACGAGGAATACATAACACTTCGCAAATCATATTATATCTTACCATGAAACATAGAAATGAGGTGCGATATCGCGTTTTAAGAATCATAAGAACTCTATTGCTACGATACCTTGACATCTGCTGACGCTATTTCCTAGCAAAGAAGTGTCGCATTTACATTCATTTGAAGTGTAGACGAGGAATACATGACACTACGCAAATCATATTATATCTTACCATGAAACATAGAAATGAGATGCGATATCGCGTTTTGAGAATCATAAGAAATCTATTGCTACGATACGTAGACAACTGCAAACGCTATTTCCTTGGAAGGAAGTGTCGCATTTACATTCATTTGAATCGTAGACGAGGAATGCATAACACTTCGCAATGAATATTATATCTTAACATGAAACATAGATATGAGATGCTATATCTCGTATTAAGAAGCATTTGAACTCTATTGCTACGATAGGTTGACATCTGCAAACGCTACTTCCTTGCAAGGAAGTGTCGCATTTACATTCATTTGAAGTGTAGACGAGGAATACATGACAGTTCGCAAATCATATTATATCTTACCATGAAACATAGAAATGAGATGCGATATTGCGTTTTGAGAATCATAAGAACTCCATTGCTACGATACGTAGACATCTGCAAACGCTATTTTCTTGCAAGGAAGTGTCGCATTTACATTCATTTGAAGGGTAGACGAGGAATACATAACACTTCGCAAATCATATTATATCTTACCATGAAACATAGAAATGAGATGCCATATCGCGTTTTAAGAATCATAAGAACTCTATTGCTACGATACGTAGACATCTGCAAACGCTATTTCCTAGCAAAGAAGTGTCGCATTTACATTCATTTGAAGTGCAGACGAAGAATACATAACACTTCGCAAATCATATTATATCTTACCATGAAAAATAGAAATGAGATGCGATATCGCGTTTTAAGAAGCATTAGGACTCTATTGCTACGATACCTAGACATCTGCAAACGCTATTTCCTTGCAAGGAAGTGTCGCATTTACATTCATTTGACGTGTAGACGAGGAATATGTAACACTTCGCAAATCATATTACATCTTACCATGAAACATAGAAATGAGATGCGATATCGCGTTTTAAGAAGCATTAGAAATCTATTGCTACGATACGTAGACATCTGCAAACTCTATTTCCTTGCAAGGAAGTGTGGCATTTACATTCACTTGAAGTATAGACGAGGAATACATAACACTTCGCAAATCATATTATATCTTACCATGAAACATGAATATGGGATGCGATATCGCATTTTAAGAATCATAAGAACTCTATGGCTACGATACCTAGACATCTGCAGACGCTATTTCCTAGCAAGGAAGTGTCGCATTTACATTCATTTGAAGTGCAGACGAGGAATACATAACACTTCGCAAATCATATTATATCTTACCATGAAACATAGAAATGAGATGCCATATCGCGTTTTAAGAATCATAAGAACTCTAATGCTATGATACGTAGACATCTGCAAACGCTATTTTCTTGCAAGGAAGTGTCGCATTTACATTCATTTGACTTGTAGACGAGGAATATATAACACTTCGCAAATCATATTATATCTTACCATGAAACATAGAAATGAGATGCGATATCGCGTTTTAAGAAGCATTAGAAATCTATTGCTACGATACGTAGACATCTGCAAACGCTATTTCCTTGCAAGGAAGTGTCGCATTTACATTCATTTGAAGTGTAGACGAGGAATACATAACACTTCGCAAATCATATTATATCTTACCATGAAAAATAGAAATGAGATGCGATATCGCGTTTTAAGAAGCATTAGAACTCTATTGCTACGATACGTAGACATCTGCAAACGCTATTTCCTTGCAAGGAAGTGTCGCATTTACATTCATTTGACGTGTAGACGAGGAATACATAACACTTCGCAAATCATATTATATCTTACCATGAAACATGAATATGGGATGCGATATCGCGTTTTGAGAATCATAAGAATTCCATGGCTACGATACCTAGACATCTGCAGACGCTATTTCCTAGCAAGGAAGTGTCGCATTTACAATCATTTGAAGTGTAGACGAGGAAAACATAACACTTCGCAAATCATATTATATCTTACCATGAAACATAGAAATGAGATGCCATATCGCGTTTTAAGAATCATAAGAACTCTAATGCTACGATACGTAGACATCTGCAAACGCTATTTTCTTGCAAGGAAGTGTCGCATTTACATTCATTTGACGTGTAGACGAGGAATATATAACAGTTCGCAAATCATATTATATCTTACCATGAAACATGAATATGGGATGCGATATCGCGTTTTAAGAATCATAAGAACTCCATGGCTACGATACCTAGACATCTGCAGACGCTATTTCCTAGCAAGGAAGTGTCGCATTTACAATCATTTGAAGTGTAGACGAGGAATACATAACACTTCGCAAATCATATTATATCTTACCATGAAACATAGAAATGAGATGCCATATCGCGTTTTAAGAATCATAAGAACTCTAATGCTACGATACGTAGTCATCTGCAAACGCTATTTTCTTGCAAGGAAGTGTCGCATTTACATTCATTTGACGTGTAGACGAGGAATATATAACAGTTCGCAAATCATATTATATCTTACCATGAAACATAGAAATGAGATGCGATATCGCGTTTTAAGAAGCATTAGAAATCTATTGCTACGATACGTAGACATCTGCAAACGCTATTTCCTTGCAAGGAAGTGTCGCATTTACATTCATTTGATGTGTAGACAAGGAATACATAACACTTCGCCAATCATATTATATCTTACCATGAAACATAGAAATGAGATGCGATATCGCGTTTTAAGAAGCATTAGAAATCTATTGCTACGATACGTAGACATCTGCAAACGATATTTTCCTTGCAGGGAAGGGTCGCATTTACATTCATTTGAAGTGTAGACGAGGAATGCATAACACTTCGCAATGAATATTATATCTTACCATGAAACATAGAAATGAGATGCGATATCGCGTTTTAAGAATCATAAGAACTCTATTGCTACGATACGTAGACATCTGCAAACGCTATATCCTTGCAAGGAAGTGTTGCATTTACATTCATTTGAAGTGTAGACGAGGAATACATAACACTTCGCAAATCATATTATATCTTACCATGAAACATAGAAATGAGATGCCATATCGCGTTTTAAGAATCATAAGAACTCTATTGCTACGATACGTAGACATCTGCAAACGCTATTTCCTTGCAAAGAAGTGTCGCATTTACATTCATTTGAAGTGCAGACGAGGAATACATAACACTTCGCAAATCATATTATATCTTACCATGAAAAATAGAAATGAGATGCGATATCGCGTTTTAAGAAGCATTAGAACTCTATTGCTACGATACCTAGACATCTGCAAACGCTATTTCCTTGCAAGGAAGTGTCGCATTTACATTCATTTGACGTGTAGACGAGGAATATATAACACTTCGCAAATCATATTGTATCTTACCATGAAACATAGAAATGAGATGCGATATCGCGTTTTAAGAAGCATTAGAAATCTATTGCTACGATACGTAGACATCTGCAAACGCTATTTCCTTGCAAGGAAGTGTCGCATTTACATTCATTTGAAGTGTAGACGAGGAATACATAACACTTCACAAATCATATTATATCTTATCATGCAACATAATAATGAGATGCGATATCGCGTTTTAAGAAGCATTAGAACTATATTGCTACGATACGTAGACATCTGCAAACGCTATTTCCTAGCAAGGAAGTGTCGCATTTACGTCCATTTCATTCGTAGACGAGGAATGCATAACACTTGGCAATGAATATTATATCTTATCATGAAACATAGTTATGAGATGCAATATCTCGTCTTAAGAAGCATTCGAACTCTATTGCTTCGATACGTAGACATCTGCAAACGCTATTTCCTTGCAAGGAAGTGTCGCATTTACATTCATTTGAAGAGTAGACGAGGAATACATAACGCTTCGCAAATCATATTATATCTTACCATGAAACATAGAAATGAGATGCGATATCGCGTTTTAAGAAGAATTTGAACTCTATTGTTACGATACGTAGACATCTGCAAACGCTATTTCCTTGCAAAGAAGTGTCGCATTTACATTCATTTGAAGTGCAGACGAGGAATACATAACACTTCGCAAATCATATTATATCTTACCATGAAAAATAGAAATGAGATGCGATATCGCGTTTTAAGAAGCATTAGAACTCTATTGCTACGATACCTAGACATCTGCAAACCCTATTTCCTTGCAAGGAAGTGTCGCATTTACATTCATTTGAATCGTATACGAGGAATGCATAACACTTCCCAATGAATATTATATCTTATCATGAAACATAGATATGAGATGCAATATCTCGTTTTTAGAAGCATTTGAACTCTATTGCTACGATACCTAGACATCTGCAGACGCTATTTCCTAGCAAGGTAGTGTCGCATTTACATTCATTTGAAGTGTAGACGAGGAATACATGACACTTCGCAAATCATATTATATCTTACCATGAAAAATAGAAATGAGATGCGATATCGCGTTTTAAGAAGCATTAGAACTCTATTGCTACGATACGTAGACAACTGCAAATGCTATTTCCTTGGAAGGAAGTGTCGCATTTACATTCATTTGAATCGTAGACGAGGAATGCATAACACTTCGCAATGAATATTATATCTTAACATGAAACATAGATATGAGATGCTATATCTCGTTTTAAGAAGCATTTGAACTCTATTGCTACGATAGGTAGACATCTGCAAACGCTATTTCCTTGCAGGGAAGTGTCGCATTTACATTCATTTGAAGTGTAGACGAGGAATACATAATACTTCGCAAACCATATTATATCTTACCATGAAACATAGAAATGAGATACGGTATCGCGTTTTAAGAATCATAGGAACACTATTGCTACGATACGTAGACAACTGCAAACGCTATTTCCTTGCAAGGAAGTGTCGCATTTACATTCATTTGAGTCGTATACGAGGAATGCATAACACTTCGCAATGAATATTATATCTTATCGTGAAACATAGATATGAGATGCAATAACTCGTTTTAAGAAGCATTTGAACTCTATTGCTACGATACCTAGATATCTGCAGACGCTATTTCCTAGCAAGGAAGTGTCGCATTTACGTTCATTTGAATTGTAGACGAGGAATGCATAGCACTTCGCAATGAATATTATATCTTATCATGAAACATAGATATGAGATGCTTTATCTCGTTTTAAGAAGCATTTGAACTCTATTGCTACGATACCTAGACATCTGCAGACGCTAATTCCTAGCAAGGAAGTGCCGCATTTACATTCTTTTGAAGTGTAGACGAGGAATACATGACACTTCGCAAATCATGTTATATCTTACCATGAAACTTAGAAATAAGATGCGATATCGCGATTTAAGAAGCATTATAAATCTATTGCTACGATACGTAGACTTCTGCAAACGCTATTTCCTAGCAAGGAAGTGTCGCATTTACATTCATTTGAAGTGTAGACGAGGAATACATAACACTTCGCAAATCATATTATATCTTACCATGAAACATAGAAATGAGATGCGATATCGCGTTTTAAGAATCATAAGAACTCTATTGCTACGATACCTTGACATCTGCTGACGCTATTTCCTAGCAAAGAAGTGTCGCATTTACATTCATTTGAAGTGTAGACGAGGAATACATGACACTACGCAAATCATATTATATCTTACCATGAAACATAGAAATGAGATGCGACATCGCGTTTTGAGAATCATAAGAAATCTATTGCTACGATACGTAGACAACTGCAAACGCTATTTCCTTGGAAGGAAGTGTCGCATTTACATTCATTTGAATCGTAGACGAGGAATGCATAACACTTCGCAATGAATATTATATCTTAACATGAAACATAGATATGAGATGCTATATCTCGTATTAAGAAGCATTTGAACTCTATTGCTACGATAGGTTGACATCTGCAAACGCTATTTCCTTGCAAGGAAGTGTCGCATTTACATTCATTTGAAGTGTAGACGAGGAATACATGACAGTTCGCAAATCATATTATATCTTACCATGAAACATAGAAATGAGATGCAATATTGCGTTTTGAGAATCATAAGAACTCTATTGCTACAATACGTAGACATCTGCAAACGCTATTTTCTTGCAAGGAAGTGTCGCATTTACATTCATTTGAAGTGTAGACGAGGAATACATAACACTTCGCAAATCATATTATATCTTACCATGAAAAATAGAAATGAGATGCGATATCGCGTTTTAAGAAGCATTAGAACTCTATTGCTACGATACCTAGACATCTGCAAACGCTATTTCCTTGCAAGGAAGTGTCGCATTTACATTCATTTGACGTGTAGACGAGGAATATATAACACTTCCCAAATCATATTATATCTTACCATGAAACATAGAAATGAGATGCGATATCGCGTTTTAAGAAGCATTGGAACTCTATCACTACGATACCTAGACATCTGCAGACGCTATTTCCTAGCAAGGAAGTGTCGCATTTACATTCATTTGAAGTGTAGACGAGGAATACATAACACTTCGCAAATTATATAATATCTTACCATGAAACATAGAAATGAGATGCGATATCGCGTTTTAAGAAGGATTAGAAATCTACTGTTACGATACGTAGACATCTGCAAACGCTATTTCCTAGCGAGGAAGTGTCGCATTTACATTCATTTGAAGTGTAGACGAGGAATACATAATACTTCGCAAACCATATTATATCTTACCATGAAACATAGAAATGAGATACGGTATCGCGTTTTAAGAATCATAGGAACACTATTGCTACGATACGTAGACAACTGCAAACGCTATTTCCTTGCAAGGAAGTGTCGCATTTACATTCATTTGAGTCGTATACGAGGAATGCATAACACTTCGCAATGAATATTATATCTTATCGTGAAACATAGATATGAGATGCAATAACTCGTTTTAAGAAGCATTTGAACTCTATTGCTACGATACCTAGACATCTGCAGACGCTAATTCCTAGCAAGGAAGTGCCGCATTTACATTCTTTTGAAGTGTAGACGAGGAATACAGGACACTTCGCAAATCATGTTATATCTTACCATGAAACTTAGAAATGAGATGCGATATCGCGATTTAAGAAGCATTATAAATCTATTGCTACGATACGTAGACTTCTGCAAACGCTATTTCCTAGCAAGGAAGTGTCGCATTTACATTCATTTGAAGTGTAGACGAGGAATACATAACACTTCGCAAATCATATTATATCTTACCATGAAACATAGAAATGAGGTGCGATATCGCGTTTTAAGAATCATAAGAACTCTATTGCTACGATACCTTGACATCTGCTGACGCTATTTCCTAGCAAAGAAGTGTCGCATTTACATTCATTTGAAGTGTAGACGAGGAATACATGACACTACGCAAATCATATTATATCTTACCATGAAACATAGAAATGAGATGCGATGTCGCGTTTTGAGAATCATAAGAAATCTATTGCTACGATACGTAGACAACTGCAAACGCTATTTCCTTGGAAGGAAGTGTCGCATTTACATTCATTTGAATCGTAGACGAGGAATGCATAACACTTCGCAATGAATATTATATCTTAACATGAAACATAGATATGAGATGCTATATCTCGTATTAAGAAGCATTTGGACTCTATTGCTACGATAGGTTGACATCTGCAAACGCTATTTCCTTGCAAGGAAGTGTCGCATTTACATTCATTTGAAGTGTAGACGAGGAATACATGACAGTTCGCAAATCATATTATATCTTACCATGAAACATAGAAATGAGATGCGATATTGCGTTTTGAGAATCATAAGAACACTATTGCTACGATACGTAGACATCTGCAAACGCTATTTTCTTGCAAGGAAGTGTCGCATTTACATTCATTTGAAGTGTAGACGAGGAATACATAACGCTTCGCAAATCATATTATATCTTACCATGAAACATAGAAATGAGATGCCATATCGCGTTTTAAGAATCATAAGAACTCTATTGCTACGATACGTAGACATCTGCAAACGCTATTTCCTAGCAAAGAAGTGTCGCATTTACATTCATTTGAAGTGCAGACGAAGAATACATAACACTTCGCAAATCATATTATATCTTACCATGAAAAATAGAAATGAGATGCGATATCGCGTTTTAAGAAGCATTAGAACTCTATTGCTACGATACCTAGACATCTGCAAACGCTATTTCCTTGCAAGGAAGTGTCGCATTTACATTCATTTGACGTGTAGACGAGGAATATATAACACTTCGCAAATCATATTATATCTTACCATGAAACATAGAAATGAGATGCGATATCGCGTTTTAAGAAGCATTAGAAATCTATTGCTACGATACGTAGACATCTGCAAACTCTATTTCCTTGCAAGGAAGTGTGGCATTTACATTCACTTGAAGTGTAGACGAGGAATACATAACACTTCGCAAATCATATTATATCTTACCATGAAACATGAATATGGGATGCGATATCGCGTTTTAAGAATCATAAGAACTCTATCGCTACGATACCTAGACATCTGCAGACGCTATTTCCTAGCAAGGAAGTGTCGCATTTACATTCATTTGAAGTGTAGACGAGGAATGCATAACACTTCGCAATGAATATTATATCTTAACATGAAACATAGATATGAGATGCTATATCTCGTATTAAGAAGCATTTGGACTCTATTGCTACGATAGGTTGACATCTGCAAACGCTATTTCCTTGCAAGGAAGTGTCGCATTTACATTCATTTGAAGTGTAGACGAGGAATACATGACAGTTCGCAAATCATATTATATCTTACCATGAAACATAGAAATGAGATGCGATATTGCGTTTTGAGAATCATAAGAACACTATTGCTACGATACGTAGACATCTGCAAACGCTATTTTCTTGCAAGGAAGTGTCGCATTTACATTCATTTGAAGTGTAGACGAGGAATACATAACGCTTCGCAAATCATATTATATCTTACCATGAAACATAGAAATGAGATGCCATATCGCGTTTTAAGAATCATAAGAACTCTATTGCTACGATACGTAGACATCTGCAAACGCTATTTCCTAGCAAAGAAGTGTCGCATTTACATTCATTTGAAGTGCAGACGAAGAATACATAACACTTCGCAAATCATATTATATCTTACCATGAAAAATAGAAATGAGATGCGATATCGCGTTTTAAGAAGCATTAGAACTCTATTGCTACGATACCTAGACATCTGCAAACGCTATTTCCTTGCAAGGAAGTGTCGCATTTACATTCATTTGACGTGTAGACGAGGAATATATAACAGTTCGCAAATCATATTATATCTTACCATGAAACATAGAAATGAGATGCGATATCGCGTTTTAAGAAGCATTAGAAATCTATTGCTACGATACGTAGACATCTGCAAACTCTATTTCCTTGCAAGGAAGTGTGGCATTTACATTCACTTGAAGTGTAGACGAGGAATACATAACACTTCGCAAATCATATTATATCTTACCATGAAACATGAATATGGGATGCGATATCGCGTTTTAAGAATCATAAGAACTCTATCGCTACGATACCTAGACATCTGCAGACGCTATTTCCTAGCAAGGAAGTGTCGCATTTACATTCATTTGAAGTGTAGACGAGGAATACATAACACTTTGCAAATCATATTATATCTTACCACGAAACATAGAATGAGATGCCATATCGCGTTTTAAGAAGCATTAGAAATCTATTGCTGCGATACGTAGACATCTGCAAACGCTATTTCCTTGCAAGGAAGTGTCGCATTTACATTCATTTGAAGTGTAGACGAGGAATACATAACACTTCGCAAATCATATTATATCTTACCATGAAAAATAGAAATGAGATGCGATATCGCGTTTTAAGAAGCATTAGAACTCTATTGCTACGATACCTAGACATCTGCAAACGCTATTTCCTTGCAAGGAAGTGTCGCATTTACATTCATTTGACGTGTAGACGAGGAATATATAACACTTCGCAAATCATATTATATCTTACCATGAAACATAGAAATGAGATGCGATATCGCGTTTTAAGAAGCATTAGAAATCTATTGCTACGATACGTAGACATCTGCAAACGCTATTTCCTTGCAAGGAAGTGTGGCATTTACATTCACTTGAAGTATAGACGAGGAATACATAACACTTCGCAAATCATATTATATCTTACCATGAAACATGAATATGGGATGCGATATCGCGTTTTAAGAATCATAAGAACTCCATGGCTACGATACCTAGACATCTGCAGACGCTATTTCCTAGCAAGGAAGTGTCGCATTTACAATCATTTGAAGTGTAGACGAGGAATACATAACACTTCGCAAATCATATTATATCTTACCATGAAACATAGAAATGAGATGCCATATCGCGTTTTAAGAATCATAAGAACTCTAATGCTACGATACGTAGTCATCTGCAAACGCTATTTTCTTGCAAGGAAGTGTCGCATTTACATTCATTTGACGTGTAGACGAGGAATATATAACAGTTCGCAAATCATATTATATCTTACCATGAAACATAGAAATGAGATGCGATATCGCGTTTTAAGAAGCATTAGAAATCTATTGCTACGATACGTAGACATCTGCAAACGCTATTTCCTTGCAAGGAAGTGTCGCATTTACATTCATTTGATGTGTAGACGAGGAATACATAACACTTCGCCAATCATATTATATCTTACCATGAAACATAGAAATGAGATGCGATATCGCGTTTTAAGAAGCATTAGAAATCTATTGCTACGATACGTAGACATCTGCAAACGCTATTTTCCTTGCAGGGAAGGGTCGCATTTACATTCATTTGAAGTGTAGACGAGGAATACATGATACTTCGCAAATCATATTATATCTTACCATGAAACATAGAAATGAGATGCAATGTCGCGTTTTAAGAATTATAAGAACTCTATTGCTACGATACGTAGACATCTGCAAACGCTATATCCTTGCAAGGAAGTGTTGCATTTACATTCATTTGAAGTGTAGACGAGGAATACATAACACATCGCAAATCATATTATATCTTACCATGAAACATAGAAATGAGATGCGATATCGCATTTTAAGAAGCATTGGAACTCTATTGCTACGATACGTAGACATCTGCAAACGCTATTTCCTTGCAAAAAAGGGTCGCATTTACATTCGTCTGAAGTGAATACGAGGTATACGTAACACTTTACAATGAATATTATATCTTATCATGCAACAAAGTAATGAGATATGATATCGCGTTTTAAGAAGCATTAGAACTCTATTGCTACGATACGTAGACATCTGCAAACGCTATTTCCTAGCAAGGAAGTATCGCATTTACGTCCATTTCATTCGTAGACGAGGAATGCACAACACTTCGCAATGAATATTATATCTTATCATGAAACATAGATATGAGATGCAATATCTCGTTTTAAGAAGCATTTGAATTCTATTGCTTCGATACCTAGACATCTGCAAACGCTATTTCCTAGCAAGGAAGTGTCGCATTTACATTCATTTGAATCGTAGAAGAGGAATGCATTACACTTCGCAATGAATATTATATCTTACCATGAAACTTAGAAAAAAGATGCGATATCGCGTTTTAAGAAGCATTAGAACACTATTGCTACGATAGGTAGACATTTGCAAACGCTATTTCCTTGCAAGGAAGTGTCGCATTTACATTCATTTGATGTGTAGACGAGGAATACATAACACTTCGCCAATCATATTATATCTTACCATGAAACATAGAAATGAGATGCGATATCGCGTTTTAAGAAGCATTAGAACTCTATTGCTACGATACGTAGACATCTGCAAACGCTATTTCCTAGCAAGGAAGTGTCGCATTTATATTCATTTGAATCGTAGACGAGGAATGCATAACAGTTCGCAATGAATATTATATCTTATCATGAAACATAGATATGAGATGCGATATTTCGTTTTAAGAAGCATTTGAACTCTATTGCTTCGATACGTAGACATCTGTAAACGCTATTTCCTTGCATGGAAGTGTCGCATTTACATTCTTCTGAAGTGAATACGAGGTATACATAACACTTTACAATGAATATTATATCTTGTCATGCAACATAGTAATGAGATGCGATATCGCGTTTTAGGAAGCATTAGAACTCTATTGCTACGATACGTAAACATCTGCAAACGCTTTTTCCTAGCAAGAAAGTGTCGCATTTACATTCATTTGAAGTGTAGACGAGGAACACATGACACTTCGAAAATCATATTATATCTTACCATGAAACATAGAAATGAGATGCGATATTACGTTTTAAGAAGCATTAGAAATCTATCCCTACGATACGTAGACATCTGCCAACGCTATTTCCTTGCAAGGAAGTGTCGCAATTACATTCATTTGAAGTGTAGACAAGGAATACATAACACTTCGCAAATCATATAATATCTTACCATGAAACATAGAAATGGGGTGCGATATCGCGTTTTAAGAAGCATTAGAAATCTATTGCTACGATACGTAGACCATCTGCAAACGCTATTTCCTTGCAAAAAAGTGTCGCATTTACATTCGTCTGAAGTGAATACGAGGTATACGTAACACTTTACAATGAATATTATATCTTATCATGCAACATAGTAATGAGATGTGATATCGCGTTTTAAGAAGCATTAGAACTCTATTGCTACGATAGGTAGACATCTGCAAACGCTATTTTCCTTGCAGGGAAGTGTCGCATTTACATTCATTTGAAGTGTAGACGAGGAATACATAAGACTTCGCAAATCATATTATGTCCTACCATGAAACATAGAAATGAGAGGCGATATCGCGCTTTAAGAATCATAAGAACTCTATTGGTACGATACGTAGACATCTGCAAACGCTATTTCCTTGCAAGGAAGTGTCGCATTTACATTCATTTGAAGTGTAGACGAGGAATACATAATACTTTACAATGAATATTATATCCTATCATGCAACATAGAAATGAGATTCGATATCGCGTTTTAAGAAGCATAAGAACTCTATTGCTTTGATACGTAGACATCTGCAAACGCTATTTCCTAGCAAGGAAGTGTTGCATTTACATTCATTTGAATCGTAGACGAGGATTGCATGACACTTCGCAATGAATATTATATCTTACCATGAAACGTAGATATGAGATGCGATATCTCGTTTTAAGAAGCATTTGAACTCTATTGCTTCGATACGTAGACATCTGTAAATGCTATTTCCTTGCAAGGAAGTGTCGCATTTACATACTTTTAAAGTGAATGCGAGGTTTACATAACACTTCGCAATGAATATTATACCTTATCATGAAACATAGAAATGAGACACGATATCACGTTTTAAGAAGCACTAGAACTCTATCCCTACGATACGTAAACATCTGCAAACGCTATTTCCTAGCAAGGAAGAGTCGCATTTACATTCATTTGAATCGTAGACGAGGAATGCATAACACTTCGCAATGAATATTATATCTTACCATGAAACATAGAAATGAGATGCGATATCGCGTTTTAGGAAGCATTAGAACACTATTGCTACGATAGGTAGACATTTGCAAACGCTATTTCCTTGCAAGGAAGTGTCGCATTTACATTCATTTGATGTGTAGACGAGGAATGCATAACACTACGCCAATCATATTATATCTTACCATGAAACATAGAAATGAGATGCGATATCGCGTTTTAAGAAGCATTAGAACTCTATTGCTACGATACGTAGACATCTGCAAACGCTATTTCCTAGCAAAGAAGTGTCGCATTTACATTCATTTGAATCGTAGACGAGGAATGCATAACAGTTCGCAATGAATATTATATCTTATCATGAAACATAGATATGAGATGCGATATCTCGTTTTAAGAAGCATTTGAACTCTATTGCTTCGATACGTAGACATCTGTAAACGCTATTTCCTTGCATGGAAGTGTCGCATTTACATTCTTCTGAAGTGAATACGAGGTATACATAACACTTTACAATGAATATTATATCTTGTCATGCCACATAGTAATGAGATGCGATATCGCGTTTTAGGAAGCATTAGAACACTATTGCTACGATACGTAAACATCTGCAAACGCTATTTCCTAGCAAGAAAGTGTCGCATTTACATTCATTTGAAGTGTAGACGAGGAATATATGACACTTCGCAAACCATATTATATCTTACCATGAAACATAGAAATGAGATGCGATATTACGTTTTAAGAAGCATTAGAACTCTATCCCTACGATACGTAGACATCTGCAAATGCTATTTCCTTGCAAGGAAGTGTCGCAATTACATTCATTTGAAGTGTAGACGAGGAATACATAACACTTCGCAAATCATATAATATCTTACCATGAAACATAGAAATGAGGTGCGATATCGCGTTTTAAGAAGCATTAGAAATCTATTGCTACGATACGTAGACCATCTGCAAACGCTATTTCCTTGCTGGGAAGTGTCGCATTTACATTCATTTGAAGTGTAGACGAGGAATACATGACACTTCGCAAATCATATTATATCTTACCATGAAACATAGAAATGAGATGCGATATCGCGTTTTAAGAAGCATTAGAAATCTATTGCTACGATACGTAGACATCTGCAGACGCTATTTCCTAGGAAGGAAGTGTCGCATTTACATTCATTTGAAGTGTAGACGAGGAATACATGACACTTCGCAAATCATATTATATCTTACCATGAAACATAGAAATGAGATGCAATGTCGCGTTTTAAGAAGCATAAGAACACTATTGCTACGATACGTAGACATCTGCAAACGCTATTTCCTTGCAAGGAAGTGTCGCATTTACATTCTTCTGAAGAGAATACGAGGTATACATAACACTTTACAATGAATATTATATCCTATCATGCAACATAGAAATACGATGCGATATCGCGTTTTAAGAAGCATTAGAACTCTACTGCTACGATACGCAGACATCTGCAAACGCTATTTCCTTGCAAGAAAGTCTCGCATTTACATTCTTCTGAAGTGAATACGAGGTATACATAACACTTTACAATGAATATTATATCTTATCATGCAACATAGTAATGAGATGCGATATCGCGTTTTAAGAAGCATTAGAACTCTATTGCTACGATACGTAGACATCTGCAAACGCTATTTCCTAGCAAGGAAGTGTCGCATTTATATTCATTTGAATCGTAGACGAGGAATGCATAACAGTTCGCAATGAATATTATATCTTATCATGAAACATAGATATGAGATGCGATATCTCGTTTTAAGAAGCATTTGAACTCTATTGCTTCGATACGTAGACATCTGTAAACGCTATTTCCTTGCATGGAAGTGTCGCATTTACATTCTTCTGAAGTGAATACGAGGTATACATAACACTTTACAATGAATATTATATCTTGTCATGCCACATAGTAATGAGATGCGATATCGCGTTTTAGGAAGCATTAGAACCCTATTGCTACGATACGTAAACATCTGCAAACGCTATTTCCTAGCAAGAAAGTGTCGCATTTACATTCATTTGAAGTGTAGACGAGGAACACATGACACTTCGAAAATCATATTATATCCTACCATGAAACATAGAAATGAGATGCGATATTACGTTTTAAGAAGCATTAGAAATCTATCCCTACGATACGTAGACATCTGCCAACGCTATTTCCTTGCAAGGAAGTGTCGCAATTACATTCATTTGAAGTGTAGACGAGGAATACATAACACTTCGCAAATCATATAATATCTTACCATGAAACATAGAAATGGGGTGCGATATCGCGTTTTAAGAAGCATTAGAAATCTATTGCTACGATACGTAGACCATCTGCAAACGCTATTTCCTTGCAAAAAAGTGTCGCATTTACATTCGTCTGAAGTGAATACGAGGTATACGTAACACTTTACAATGAATATTATATCTTATCATGCAACATAGTAATGAGATGTGATATCGCGTTTTAAGAAGCATTAGAACTCTATTGCTACGATAGGTAGACATCTGCAAACGCTATTTTCCTTGCAGGGAAGTGTCGCATTTACATTCATTTGAAGTGTAGACGAGGAATACATAAGACTTCGCAAATCATATTATATCCTACCATGAAACATAGAAATGAGAGGCGATATCGCGCTTTAAGAATCATAAGAACTCTATTGGTACGATACGTAGACATCTGCAAACGCTATTTCCTTGCAAGGAAGTGTCGCATTTACATTCATTTGAAGTGTAGACGAGGAATACATAATACTTTACAATGAATATTATATCCTATCATGCAACATAGAAATGAGATTCGATATCGCGTTTTAAGAAGCATAAGAACTCTATTGCTTTGATACGTAGACATCTGCAAACGCTATTTCCTAGCAAGGAAGTGTTGCATTTACATTCATTTGAATCGTAGACGAGGATTGCATGACACTTCGCAATGAATATTATATCTTACCATGAAACATAGAAGTGGGATACAATATCACGTTTTAAGAAGCATTAGAACTCTATCCCTACGATACGTAGACATCTGCAAACGCTATTTCCTAGCAAGGAAGTGTCGCATTTACATTCATTTGAAGTGTAGGCGAGGAATACATAACACTTCGCAAATCATATTATATCTTACCATGAAACATAGAAATGTGATGCAATGTCGCGATTTAAGAAGCATAATAACTCTATTGCTACGATACGTAGACATCTGCAAACGCTACTTCCTTGCAAGGAAGTGTCGCATTTACATTCTTCTGAAGAGAATACGAGGTATACATAATACTTTACAATGAATATTATATCCTATCATGCAACATAGAAATGAGATTCGATATCGCGTTTTAAGAAGCATAGGAACTCTATTGCTTTGATACGTAGACATCTGCAAACGCTATTTCCTAGCAAGGAAGTGTTGCATTTACATTCATTTGAATCGTAGACGAGGATTGCATGACACTTCGCAATGAATATTATATCTTACCATGAAACGTAGATATGAGATGCGATATCTCGTTTTAAGAAGCATTTGAACTCTATTGCTTCGATACGTAGACATCTGTAAATGCTATTTCCTTGCAAGGAAGTGTCGCATTTACATACTTTTAAAATGAGATGCGATATCGCGTTTTAGGAAGCATTAGAACACTATTGCTACGATAGGTAGACATTTGCAAACGCTATTTCCTTGCAAGGAAGTGTCGCATTTACATTCATTTGATGTGTAGACGAGGAATGCATAACACTACGCCAATCATATTATATCTTACCATGAAACATAGAAATGAGATGCGATATCGCGTTTTAAGAAGCATTAGAACTCTATTGCTACGATACGTAGACATCTGCAAACGCTATTTCCTAGCAAGGAAGTGTCGCATTTACATTCATTTGAATCGTAGACGAGGAATGCATAACAGTTCGCAATGAATATTATATCTTATCATGAAACATAGATATGAGATGCGATATCTCGTTTTAAGAAGCATTTGAACTCTATTGCTTCGATACGTAGACATCTGTAAACGCTATTTCCTTGCATGGAAGTGTCGCATTTACATTCTTCTGAAGTGAATACGAGGTATACATAACACTTTACAATGAATATTATATCTTGTCATGCCACATAGTAATGAGATGCGATATCGCGTTTTAGGAAGCATTAGAACACTATTGCTACGATACGTAAACATCTGCAAACGCTATTTCCTAGCAAGAAAGTGTCGCATTTACATTCATTTGAAGTGTAGACGAGGAATATATGACACTTCGCAAACCATATTATATCTTACCATGAAACATAGAAATGAGATGCGATATTACGTTTTAAGAAGCATTAGAACTCTATCCCTACGATACGTAGACATCTGCAAACGCTATTTCCTTGCAAGGAAGTGTCGCAATTACATTCATTTGAAGTGTAGACGAGGAATACATAACACTTCGCAAATCATATAATATCTTACCATGAAACATAGAAATGAGGTGCGATATCGCGTTTTAAGAAGCATTAGAAATCTATTGCTACGATACGTAGACCATCTGCAAACGCTATTTCCTTGCTGGGAAGTGTCGCATTTACATTCATTTGAAGTGTAGACGAGGAATACATGACACTTCGCAAATCATATTATATCTTACCATGAAACATAGAAATGAGATGCGATATCGCGTTTTAAGAAGCATTAGAAATCTATTGCTACGATACGTAGACATCTGCAGACGCTATTTCCTAGGAAGGAAGTGTCGCATTTACATTCATTTGAAGTGTAGACGAGGAATACATGACACTTCGCAAATCATATTATATCTTACCATGAAACATAGAAATGAGATGCAATGTCGCGTTTTAAGAAGCATAAGAACACTATTGCTACGATACGTAGACATCTGCAAACGCTATTTCCTTGCAAGGAAGTGTCGCATTTACATTCTTCTGAAGAGAATACGAGGTATACATAACACTTTACAATGAATATTATATCCTATCATGCAACATAGAAATACGATGCGATATCGCGTTTTAAGAAGCATTAGAACTCTACTGCTACGATACGCAGACATCTGCAAACGCTATTTCCTTGCAAGAAAGTCTCGCATTTACATTCTTCTGAAGTGAATACGAGGTATACATAACACTTTACAATGAATATTATATCTTATCATGCAACATAGTAATGAGATGCGATATCGCGTTTTAAGAAGCATTAGAACTCTATTGCTACGATACGTAGACATCTGCAAACGCTATTTCCTAGCAAGGAAGTGTCGCATTTATATTCATTTGAATCGTAGACGAGGAATGCATAACAGTTCGCAATGAATATTATATCTTATCATGAAACATAGATATGAGATGCGATATCTCGTTTTAAGAAGCATTTGAACTCTATTGCTTCGATACGTAGACATCTGTAAACGCTATTTCCTTGCATGGAAGTGTCGCATTTACATTCTTCTGAAGTGAATACGAGGTATACATAACACTTTACAATGAATATTATATCTTGTCATGCCACATAGTAATGAGATGCGATATCGCGTTTTAGGAAGCATTAGAACCCTATTGCTACGATACGTAAACATCTGCAAACGCTATTTCCTAGCAAGAAAGTGTCGCATTTACATTCATTTGAAGTGTAGACGAGGAATATATGACACTTCGCAAACCATATTATATCTTACCATGAAACATAGAAATGAGATGCGATATTACGTTTTAAGAAGCATTAGAACTCTATCCCTACGATACGTAGACATCTGCAAACGCTATTTCCTTGCAAGGAAGTGTCGCAATTACATTCATTTGAAGTGTAAACGAGGAATAGATAACACTTCGCAAATCATATAATATCTTACCATGAAACATAGAAATGAGGTGCGATATCGCGTTTTAAGAAGCATTAGAAATCTATTGCTACGATACGTAGACCATCTGCAAACGCTATTTCCTTGCTGGGAAGTGTCGCATTTACATTCATTTGAAGTGTACACGAGGAATACATGACACTTCGCAAATCATATTATATCTTACCATGAAACATAGAAATGAGATGCGATATCGCGTTTTAAGAAGCATTAGAAATCTATTGCTACGATACGTAGACATCTGCAAACGCCATTTCCTAGCGAGGAAGTGTCGCATTCACATTCATTTGAAGTGTAGACGAGGAATACATAACTCTTCGCAAATCATATTATATCTTACCATGAAACATAGAAATGGGATGCGTTATCGCGTTTTAAGAAGCATTTGAACACTATTGCTACGATACCTAGACATCTGCAGACGCTATTTCCTAGCAAGGATGTGTCGCATTTACGTCCATTTCATTCGTAGACAAGGAATGCATAACACTTGGCAATGAATATTATATCTTATCATGAAACATAGTTATGAGATGCAATATCTCGTTTTAAGAAGCATTCGAACTCTATTGCTTCGATACGTAGACATCTGCAAACGCTATTTCCTTGCAAGGATGTGTCGCATTTACATTCATTTGAAGTGTAGACGAGGAATACATGACACTTCGCAAATCATATTATATCTTACCATGAAACATAGAAATGAGATGCGATATCGCGTTTTAAGAAGCATTAGAAATCTATTGCTACGATACGTAGACATCTGCAGACGCTATTTCCTAGGAAGGAAGTGTCGCATTTACATTCATTTGAAGTGTAGACGAGGAATACATGACTCTTCGCAAATCATATTATATCTTACCATGAAACATAGAAATGAGATGCAATGTCGCGTTTTAAGAAGCATAAGAACACTATTGCTACGATACGTAGACATCTGCAAACGCTATTTCCTTGCAAGGAAGTGTCGCATTTACATTCTTCTGAAGAGAATACGAGGTATACATAACACTTTACAATGAATATTATATCCTATCATGCAACATAGAAATACGATGCGATATCGCGTTTTAAGAAGCATTAGAACTCTACTGCTACGATACGTAGACATCTGCAAACGCTATTTCCTTGCAAGAAAGTCTCGCATTTACATTCTTCTGAAGTGAATACGAGGTATACATAACACTTTACAATGAATATTATATCTAATCATGCAACATAGTAATGAGATGCGATATCGCGTTTTAAGAAGCATTAGAACTCTATTGCTACGATACGTAGACATCTGCAAACGCTATTTCCTAGCAAGGAAGTATCGCATTTAATTCCATTTCATTCGTAGACGAGGAATGCATAACACTTCGCAATGAATATTATATCTTATCATGAAACATAAATATGAGATGCAATATCTCGTTTTAAGAAGCATTTGAATTCTATTGCTTCGATAGGTAGACATCTGCAAACGCTATTTCCTTGCAAGGAAGTGTCGCATTTACATTCATTTGAAGTGTAGACGAGGAATACATAACACTTCGCAAATCATATTATATCTTACCATGAAACATAGAAATGAGATGCGATATCGCGTTTTAAGTATCATAAGAACTCTATTGCTACGATACGTAGACATCTGAAAACGCTATTTCCTTGCAAGGAAGTGTCGCATTTACATTCATTTGAATCGTACACGAGGAATGCATAACACTTCGCAATGAATATTATATCTTATCATGAAACATAAATATGAGATGCGATATCGCGTTTTAAGAAGCATTAGAAATCTATTGCTACGATACGTAGACATCTGCAAACGCTATTTCCTAGCAAGGAAGTATCGCATTTAATTCCATTTCATTCGTAGACGAGGAATGCATAACACTTCGCAATGAATATTATATCTTATCATGAAACATAAATATGAGATGCGATATCGCGTTTTAAGAAGCATTAGAAATCTATTGCTACGATACCTAGACATCTGCAGACGCTATTTCCTAGGAAGGAAGTGTCGCATTTACATTCATTTGAAGTGTAGACGAGGAATACATGACACTTCGCAAATCATATTATATCCTATCATGCAACATAGAAATACGATGCGGTATCGCGTTTTAAGAAGCATTAGAACTCTACTGCTACGATACGTTGACATCTGCAAACGCTATATCCTTGCAAGAAAGTCTCGCATTTACATTCTTCTGAAGTGAATACGAGGTATACATAACACTTTACAATGAATATTATATCTTATCATGCAACATAGTAATGAGATGCGATATCGCGTTTTAAGAAGCATTAGAACTCTATTGCTACGATACGTAGACATCTGCAAACGCTATTTCCTTGCAAGGAAGTGTCGCATTTACATTCATTTGAAGTGTAGACGAGGAATACATAACACTTCGCAAATCGTATTATATCTTACCATGAAACATAGAAATGAGATGCGATATCTCGTTTTAAGAAGCATTAGAACTCTATCCCTACGATACGTAAACATCTGCAAACGCTATATCCTAGCAAGGAAGAGTCGCATTTACATTCATTTGAATCGTAGACGAGGAATGCATAACACTTCGCAATGAAAATTATATCTTATCATGAAACGTAGATATGAGATGCGATATCTCGTTTTAAGAAGCATTTGAACTCTATTGCTTCGATACGTAGACATCTGTAAATGCTATTTCCTTGCAAGGAAGTATCGCATTTACATACTTTTAAAGTGAATGCGAAGTTTACATAACACTTCGCAATGAATATTATACCTTATCATGAAACATAGAAATGAGACACGATATCACGTATTAAGAAGCAGTAGAACTCTATCCCTACGATACGTAAACATCTGCAAACGCTATTTCCTAGCAAGGAGGTGTCGCATTTACATTCATTTGAATCGTAGACGAGGAATGCATAACACTTCGCAATGAATATTATATCTTACCATGAAACATAGAAATGAGATGCGATATCACGTTTTAAGAAGCATTAGAACTCTATCCCTACGATACGTAAACATCTGCAAGCGCTATTTCCCAGCAAGGAAATGTCGCGTTTACATTCATTTGAATCGTAGACGAGGAATACATAACACTTCGCAAATCATATTATATCTTACCATGAAACATAGAAATGAAATGCGATATCGCGTTTTAAGAAGCATTAGAACTCTATTGCTACGACAGGTAGACATCTGCAAGCGCTATTGTCCTTGCAAGGAAGTGTCGCATTTACATTCATCTGAATTGTGGACCAGGAAAACATAACACACTGCAAATCATATTATATCTTACCATGAAACATAGAAATGAGATGCGATATCGCGTTTTAAGAAGCACTAGAACTCTATCCCTACGATACGTAAACATCTGCAAACGCTATTTCCTAGCAAGGAAGTGTCGCATTTACATTCATTTGAATCGTAGAAGAGGAATGCATTACACTTCGCAATGAATATTATATCTTACCATGAAACATAGAAATGAGATGCGATATCGCGTTTTAAGAAGCATTAGAACACTATTGCTACGATAGGTAGACATTTGCAAACGCTATTTCCTTGCTAGGAAGTGTCGTATTTACATTCATTTGATGTGTAGACGAGGAATACATAACACTTCGCAAAACATATTATATCTTACCATGAAACATAGAAATGAGATGCGATATCGCGTTTTAAGAAGCATTAGAACTCTATTGCTACGATACGTAGACATCTGCAAACGCCATTTCCTAGCGAGGAAGTGTCGCATTCACATTCATTTGACGTGTAGACGAGGAATACATAACTCTTCGCAAATCATATTATATCTTACCATGAAACATGGAAATGAGATGCGATATCGCATTTTAAGAATCATAAGAACACTATTGCTACGATACGTAGACATCTGCAAACGCAATTTCCTTGCAAGGAAGTGTCGCATTTACATTCATTTGAAGTGTAGACGAGGAATACATAGGACTTCGCAAATCATATTATATCCTACCATGAAACATAGAAATGAGATGCGATATCGCGTTTTAAGAATTATAAGAACTCTATTGCTACGATACGTAGACATCTGCAAACGCTATTTCCTTGCAAGGAAGTGTCGCATTTACATTCATTTGAAGTGTAGTCGAGGAATACATAACACTTCGCAAGTCATATTATATCTTACCATGAAAGATAGAAATGAAATGCGATGTCGCGTTTTAAGAAGACTTAGAAATCTATTGCTACGATACGTAGACATCTGCAAACGCTATTTCCTAGCGAGGAAGTGTCGCATTCACATTCATTTGAAGTGTAGACGAGGAATACATGACACTTCGCAAATCATATTATGTCTTACCATCAAACATAGAAATGTGATGCAATGTCGCGTTTTAAGAAGCATAAGAACTCTATTGCTACGATACGTAGACATCTGCAAACGCTATTTCCTTGCAAGGAAGTGTCGCATTTACATTCTTCTGAAGAGAATACGAGGTATACATAACACTTTACAATGAATATTATATCTTACCATGAAACATAGAAATGAGATGCGATATCGCGTTTTAAGAAGCATTAGAACACTATTGCTACGATAGGTAGACATTTGCAAACGCTATTTCCTTGCTAGGAAGTGTCGTATTTACATTCATTTGATGTGTAGACGAGGAATACATAACACTTCGCAAAACATATTATATCTTACCATGAAACATAGAAATGAGATGCGATATCGCGTTTTAAGAAGCATTAGAACACTATTGCTACGATAGGTAGACATTTGCAAACGCTATTTCCTTGCAAGGAAGTGTCGCATTTGCATTCATTTGATGTGTAGACGAGGAATACATAACACTTCGCAAATCATATTATATCTTACCATGAAACATAGAAATGAGATACGATATCGCGTTTTAAGAAGCATTAGAACTCTATTGCTACGATACGTAGACATCTGCAAACGCTATTTCCTAGCAAGGAAGTGTCGCATTTACATTCATTTGAATCGCAGACGAGGAATGCATAACAGTTCGCAATGAATATTATATCTTATCATGAAACATAGAAATGAGATACGATATCGCGTTTTAAGAAGCATTAGAAATCTATTGCTACGATACGTAGACATCTGCAAACGCTATTTCCTAGCAAGGATGTGTCGCATATACATTCATTTCAAGCGGAGACGAGGAATACATGACACTTCGCAAATCATTTTATATCTTACCATGAAACATAGAAATGAGATGCGATATCACGTTTTAAGAAGCATTAGAACTCTATCCCTACGATACGTAGACATCTGCAAACGCTATTTCCTAGCAAGGAAGTGTCGCATTTACATTCATTTGAAGTGTAGGCGAGGAATACATAAATCTTCGCAAATCATATTATATCTTACCATGAAACATAGAAATGAGATGCGATATCGCGTTTTAAGAAGCATTAGAACTCTATCCCTACGATACGTAAACATCTGCAAACGCTATATCCTAGCAGGGAAGAGTCGCATTTACATTCACTTGAATCGTAGACGATGAATGCATAACACTTCGCAATGTAAATTATATCTTATCATGAAACGTAGATATGAGATGCGATATCTCGTTTTAAGAAGCATTTGAACTCTATTGCTTCGATACGTAGACATCTGTAAATGCTATTTCCTTGCAAGGAAGTGTCGCATTTACATACTTTTAAAGTGAATGCGAGGTTTACATAACACATCGCAATGAATATTATACCTTATCATGAAACACAGAAATGATACACGATATCACGTATTAAGAAGCAGTAGAACTCCATCCCTACGATACGTAAACATCTGCAAACGCTATTTCCTAGCATGGAAGAGTCGCATTTACATTCATTTGAATCGTAGACGAGGAATGCATAACACTTCGCAATGAATATTATAGCTTACCATGAAACATAGAAATGAGATGCGATATCACGTTTTAAGAAGCATTAGAACTCTATCCCTACGATACGTAAACATCTGCAAATGCTATTTCCTAGGAAGGAAATGTCGCATTTTCATTCATTTGAATCGTAGACGAGGAATGCATAACACTTCGCAATGAAAATTATATCTTATCATGAAACGTAGATATGAGATGCGATATCTCGTTTTAAGAAGCATTTGAACTCTATTGCTTCGATACGTAGACAACTGTAAATGCTATTTCCTTGCAAGGAAGTGTCGCATTTACATACTTTTAAAGTGAATGCGAGGTTTACATAACACTTCGCAATGAATATTATACCCTATCATGAAACATAGAAATGAGATGCGATATCACGTTTTAAGAAGCATTAGAACTCTATCCCTACGATACGTAAACATCTGCAAACGCTATTTCCTAGGAAGGAAATGTCGCATTTTCATTCATTTGAATCGTAGACGAGGAATGCATAACACTTCGCAATGAAAATTATATCTTATCATGAAACGTAGATATGAGATGCGATATCTCGTTTTAAGAAGCATTTGAACTCTATTGCTTCGATACGTAGACAACTGTAAATGCTATTTCCTTGCAAGGAAGTGTCGCATTTACATACTTTTAAAGTGAATGCGAGGTTTACATAACACTTCGCAATGAATATTATACCCTATCATGAAACATAGAAATGAGATGCGATATCACGTTTTAAGAAGCATTAGAACTCTATCCCTACGATACGTAAACATCTGCAAACGCTATTTCCTAGCAAGGAAATGTCGCATTTACATTCATTTGAATCGTAGACGAGGAATACATAACACTTCGCAAATCATAAGAACACTATTGCTACGACACGTAGACATCTGCAAACGCTATTTCCTTGGAAGGAAGTGTCGCATTTACATTCATTTGAATCGTAGACGAGGAATGCATAACACTTCGCAATGAATATTATATCTTATCATGAAACATAGATATGAGATGCGATATCTCGTTTTAAGAAGCATTTGAACTCTATTGCTTCGATACTTAGACATCTGTAAATGCTATTTCCTTGCAAGGAAGTGTCGCATTTACATACTTTTAAAGTGAATGCGAGGTTTACATAACACTTCGCAATGAATATTATACCTTATCATGAAACATAAAAATGAGACACGATATCACGTTTTAAGAAGCACTAGAACTCTATCCCTACGATACGTAAACATCTGCAAACGCTATTTCCTAGCAAGGAAGTGTCGCATTTACATTCATTTGATTCGTAGACGAGGAATGCATTACACTTCGCAATGAATATTATATCTTACCATGAAACATAGAAATGTGATGCAATGTCGCGTTTTAAGAAGCATAAGAACTCTATTGCTACGATACGTAGACATCTGCAAACGCTATTTCCTTGCAAGGAAGTGTCGCATTTACATTCTTCTGAAGACAATACGAGGTATACATAACACTTTACAATGAATATTATATCTTACCATGAAACATAGAAATGAGATGCGATATCGCGTTTTAAGAAGCATTAGAACACTATTGCTACGATAGGTAGACATTTGCAAACGCTATTTCCTTGCTAGGAAGTGTCGTATTTACATTCATTTGATGTGTAGACGAGGAATACATAACACTTCGCAAAACATATTATATCTTACCATGAAACATAGAAATGAGATGCGATATCGCGTTTTAAGAAGCATTAGAACTCTATTGCTACGATACGTAGACATCTGCAAACGCCATTTCCTAGCGAGGAAGTGTCGCATTCACATTCATTTGACGTGTAGACGAGGAATACATAACTCTTCGCAAATCATATTATATCTTACCATGAAACATGGAAATGAGATGCGATATCGCATTTTAAGAATCATAAGAACACTATTGCTACGATACGTAGACATCTGCAAACGCAATTTCCTTGCAAGGAAGTGTCGCATTTACATTCATTTGAATCGTAGACGAGGAATGCATAACACTTCGCAATGAATATTATATCTTATCATGAAACATATATATGAGATGCGATATCTCGTTTTAAGAAGCATTTGAACTCTATTGCTTCGATACTTAGACATCTGTAAATGCTATTTCCTTGCAAGGAAGTGTCGCATTTACATACTTTTAAAGTGAATGCGAGGTTTCCGTAACACTTCGCAATGAATATTATACCTTATCATGAAACATAGAAATGTGACACGATATCACGTTTTAAGAAGCACTAGAACTCTATCCCTACGATACGTAAACATCTGCAAACGCTATTTCCTAGCAAGGAAGTGTCGCATTTACATTCATTTGAATCGTAGACGAGGAATGCATTACACTTCGCAAAGAATATTATATCTTACCATGAAACATAGAAATGAGATGCGATATCGCGTTTTCAGAAGCATTAGAACACTATTGCTACGATAGGTAGACATTTGCAAACGCTATTTCCTTGCAAGGAAGTGTCGCATTTGCATTCATTTGATGTGTAGACGAGGAATACATAACACTTCGCAAATCATATTATATCTTACCATGAAACATAGAAATGAGATACGATATCGCGTTTTAAGAAGCATTAGAACTCTATTGCTACGATACGTAGACATCTGCAAACGCTATTTCCTAGCAAGGAAGTGTCGCATTTACATTCATTTGAATCGCAGACGAGGAATGCATAACAGTTCGCAATGAATATTATATCTTATCATGAAACATAGAAATGAGATACGATATCGCGTTTTAAGAAGCATTAGAAATCTATTGCTACGATACGTAGACATCTGCAAACGCTATTTCCTAGCAAGGATGTGTCGCATATACATTCATTTCAAGCGGAGACGAGGAATACATGACACTTCGCAAATCATATTATATCTTACCATGAAACATAGAAATGAGATGCGATATCACGTTTTAAGAAGCATTAGAACTCTATCCCTATGATACGTAGACATCTGCAAACGCTATTTCCTAGCAAGGAAGTGTCGCATTTACATTCATTTGAAGTGTAGGCGAGGAATACATAAATCTTCGCAAATCATATTATATCTTACCATGAAACATAGAAATGAGATGCGATATCGCGTTTTAAGAAGCATAAGAACTCTATTGCTTTGATACATAGACATCTGCAAACCCTATTTCCTAGCAAGGAAGTGTCGCATTTACATTCATTTGAATCGTAGACGAGGAATGCATAACACTTCGCAATGAATATTATATCTTACCATGAAACATAGAAATGAGATGCGATATCTCGTTTTAAGAAGCATTAGAACTCTATCCCTACGATACGTAAACATCTGCAAACGCGATTTCCTAGGAAGGAAATGTCGCATTTTCATTCATTTGAATCGTAGACGAGGAATGCATAACACTTCGCAATGAAAATTATATCTTATCGTGAAACGTAGATATGAGATGCGATATCTCGTTTTAAGAAGCATTTGAACTCTATTGCTTCGATACGTAGACAACTGTAAATGCTATTTCCTTGCAAGGAAGTGTCGCATTTACATACTTTTAAAGTGAATGCGAGGTTTACATAACACTTCGCAATGAATATTATACCCTATCATGAAACATAGAAATGAGACAAGATATCACGTATTAAGAAGCAGTAGAACTCTATCCCTACGAAACGTAAACATCTGCAAACGCTATTTCCTAGCAAGGAAGAGTCGCATTTACATTCATTTGAATCGTAGACGAGGAATGCATAACACTTCGCAATGAATATTATATCTTACCATGAAACATAGAAATGAGATGCGATATCACGTTTTAAGAAGCATTAGATCTCTATCCCTACGATACGTAAACATCTGCAAACGCTATTTCCTAGCAAGGAAATGTCGCATTTACATTCATTTGAATCGTAGACGAGGAATACATAACACTTCGCAAATCATAAGAACACTATTGCTACGACACGTAGACATCTGCAAACGCTATTTCCTTGGAAGGAAGTGTCGCATTTACATTCATTTGAATCGTAGACGAGGAATGCATAACACTTCGCAATGAATATTATATCTTATCATGAAACATAGATATGAGATGCGATATCTCGTTTTAAGAAGCATTTGAACTCTATTGCTTCGATACTTAGACATCTGTAAATGCTATTTCCTTGCAAGGAAGTGTCGCATTTACATACTTTTAAAGTGAATGCGAGGTTTACATAACACTTCGCAATGAATATTATACCTTATCATGAAACATAAAAATGAGACACGATATCACGTTTTAAGAAGCACTAGAACTCTATCCCTACGATACGTAAACATCTGCAAACGCTATTTCCTAGCAAGGAAGAGTCGCATTTACATTCATTTGAATCGTAGACGAGGAATGCATAACACTTCGCAATGAATATTATAGCTTACCATGATACATAGAAATGAGATGCGATATCACGTTTTAAGAAGCATTAGAACTCTATCCCTACGATACGTAAACATCTGCAAACGCTATTTCCTAGCAAAGAAATGTCGCATTTACATTCATTTGAATCGTAGACGAGGAATGCATAACACTTCGCAATGAAAATTATATCTTATCTTGAAACGTAGATATGAGATGCGATATCACGTTTTAAGAAGCATTTGAACTCTATTGCTTCGATACGTAGACAACTGTAAATGCTATTTCCTTGCAAGGAAGTGTCGCATTTACATACTTTTAAAGTGAATGCGAGGTTTACATAACACTTCGCAATGAATATTATACCCTATCATGAAACATAGAAATGAGACAAGATATCTCGTATTAAGAAGCAGTAGATCTCTATCCCTACGATACGTAAACATCTGCAAACGCTATTTCCTAGCAAGGAAGTGTCGCATTTACATTCATTTGAATCGTAGACGAGAAATGCATAACACTTCGCAATGAATATTATACCTTATCATGAAACATTGAAATGTGACACGATATCACGTTTTAAGAAGCACTAGAACTCTATCCCTACGATACGTAAACATCTGCAAACGCTATTTCCTAGCAAGGAAGTGTCGCATTTACATTCATTTGAATCGTAGACGAGGAATGCATTACACTTCGCAATGAATATTATATCTTACCATGAAACATAGAAATGAGATGCGATATCGCGTTTTCAGAAGCATTAGAACACTATTGCTACGATAGGTAGACATTTGCAAACGCTATTTCCTTGCAAGGAAGTGTCGCATTTACATTCATTTGATGTGTAGACGAGGAATACATAACACTTCGCAAATCATATTATATCTTACCATGAAACATAGAAATGAGATACGATATCGCGTTTTAAGAAGCATTAGAACTCTATTGCTACGATACGTAGACATCTGCAAACGCTATTTCCTAGCAAGGAAGTGTCGCATTTACATTCATTTGAATCGCAGACGAGGAATGCATAACAGTTCGCAATGAATATTATATCTTATCATGAAACATAGAAATGAGATACGATATCGCGTTTTAAGAAGCATTAGAACTCTATTGCTACGATACGTAGACATCTGCAAACGCTATTTCCTAGCAAGGAAGTGTCGCATATACATTCATTTCAAGCGGAGACGAGGAATACATGACACTTCGCAAATCATATTATATCTTACCATGAAACATAGAAATGAGATGCGATAACACGTTTTAAGAAGCATTAGAACTCTATCCCTACGATACGTAGACATCTGCAAACGCTATTTCCTAGCAAGGAAGTGTCGCATTTACATTCATTTGAAGTGTAGGCGAGGAATACATAAATCTTCGCAAATCATATTATATCTTACCATGAAACATAGAAATGAGATGCGATATCGCGTTTTAAGAAGCATAAGAACTCTATTGCTTTGATACATAGACATCTGCAAACGCTATTTCCTAGCAAGGAAGTGTCGCATTTACATTCATTTGAATCGTAGACGAGGAATGCATAACACTTCGCAATGAATATTATATCTTACCATGAAACATAGAAATGAGATGCGATATCTCGTTTTAAGAAGCATTAGAACTCTATCCCTACGATACGTAAACATCTGCAAACGCTATATCCTAGCAAGGAAGAGTCGCATTTACATTCATTTGAATCGTAGACGAGGAATGCATAACACTTCGCAATGAAAATAATATCTTATCATGAAACGTAGATATGAGATGCGATATCTCGTTTTAAGAAGCATTTGAACTCTATTGCTTCGATACGTAGACATCTGTAAATGCTATTTCCTTGCAAGGAAGTGTCGCATTTACATACTTTTAAAGTGAATGCGAGGTTTACATAACACTTCGCAATGAATATTATACCTTATCATGAAACATAGAAATGATACACGATATCACGTATTAAGAAGCAGTAGAACTCTATCCCTACGATACGTAAACATCTGCAAACGCTATTTCCTAGCAAGGAAGAGTCGCATTTACATTCATTTGAATCGTAGACGAGGAATGCATAACACTTCGCAATGAATATTATAGCTTACCATGATACATAGAAATGAGATGCGATATCACGAATTAAGAAGCATTAGAACTCTATCCCTACGATACGTAAACATCTGCAAACGCTATTTCCTAGCAAAGAAATGTCGCATTTACATTCATTTGAATCGTAGACGAGGAATGCATAACACTTCGCAATGAAAATTATATCTTATCATGAAACGTAGATATGAGATGCGATATCACGTTTTAAGAAGCATTTGAACTCTATTGCTTCGATACGTAGACAACTGTAAATGCTATTTCCTTGCAAGGAAGTGTCGCATTTACATACTTTTAAAGTGAATGCGAGGTTTACATAACACTTCGCAATGAATATTATACCCTATCATGAAACATAGAAATGAGACAAGATATCACGTATTAAGAAGCAGTAGAACTCTATCCCTACGATACGTAAACATCTGCAAACGCTATTTCCTAGCAAGGAAGTGTCGCATTTACATTCATTTGAATCGTAGACGAGAAATGCATAACACTTCGCAATGAATATTATATCTTATCATGAAACATAGATATGAGATGCGATATCTCGTTTTAAGAAGCATTTGAACTCTATTGCTTCGATACTTAGACATCTGTAAATGCTATTTCCTTGCAAGGAAGTGTCGCATTTACATACTTTCAAAGTGAATGCGAGGTTTACGTAACACTTCGCAATGAATATTATACCTTATCATGAAACATAGAAATGTGACACGATATCACGTTTTAAGAAGCACTAGAACTCTTTCCCTACGATACGTAAACATCTGCAAACGCTATTTCCTAGCAAGGAAGTGTCGCATTTACATTCATTTGAATCGTAGACGAGGAATGCATTACACTTCGCAATGAATATTATATCTTACCATGAAACATAGAAATGAGATGCGATATCGCGTTTTCAGAAGCATTAGAACACTATTGCTACGATAGGTAGACATTTGCAAACGCTATTTCCTTGCAAGGAAGTGTCGCATTTACATTCATTTGATGTGTAGACGAGGAATACATAACACTTCGCAAATCATATTATATCTTACCATGAAACATAGAAATGAGATACGATATCGCGTTTTAAGAAGCATTAGAACTCTATTGCTACGATACGTAGACATCTGCAAACGCTATTTCCTAGCAAGGAAGTGTCGCATTTACATTCATTTGAATCGCAGACGAGGAATGCATAACAGTTCGCAATGAATATTATATCTTATCATGAAACATAGAAATGAGATACGATATCGCGTTTTAAGAAGCATTAGAACTCTATTGCTACGATACGTAGACATCTGCAAACGCTATTTCCTAGCAAGGAAGTGTCGCATATACATTCATTTCAAGCGGAGACGAGGAATACATGACACTTCGCAAATCATATTATATCTTACCATGAAACATAGAAATGAGATGCGATAACACGTTTTAAGAAGCATTAGAACTCTATCCCTACGATACGTAGACATCTGCAAACGCTATTTCCTAGCAAGGAAGTGTCGCATTTACATTCATTTGAAGTGTAGGCGAGGAATACATAAATCTTCGCAAATCATATTATATCTTACCATGAAACATAGAAATGAGATGCGATATCGCGTTTTAAGAAGCATAAGAACTCTATTGCTTTGATACATAGACATCTGCAAACGCTATTTCCTAGCAAGGAAGTGTCGCATTTACATTCATTTGAATCGTAGACGAGGAATGCATAACACTTCGCAATGAATATTATATCTTACCATGAAACATAGAAATGAGATGCGATATCTCGTTTTAAGAAGCATTAGAACTCTATCCCTACGATACGTAAACATCTGCAAACGCTATATCCTAGCAAGGAAGAGTCGCATTTACATTCATTTGAATCGTAGACGAGGAATGCATAACACTTCGCAATGAAAATAATATCTTATCATGAAACGTAGATATGAGATGCGATATCTCGTTTTAAGAAGCATTTGAACTCTATTGCTTCGATACGTAGACATCTGTAAATGCTATTTCCTTGCAAGGAAGTGTCGCATTTACATACTTTTAAAGTGAATGCGAGGTTTACATAACACTTCGCAATGAATATTATACCTTATCATGAAACATAGAAATGATACACGATATCACGTATTAAGAAGCAGTAGAACTCTATCCCTACGATACGTAAACATCTGCAAACGCTATTTCCTAGCAAGGAAGAGTCGCATTTACATTCATTTGAATCGTAGACGAGGAATGCATAACACTTCGCAATGAATATTATAGCTTACCATGATACATAGAAATGAGATGCGATATCACGAATTAAGAAGCATTAGAACTCTATCCCTACGATACGTAAACATCTGCAAACGCTATTTCCTAGCAAAGAAATGTCGCATTTACATTCATTTGAATCGTAGACGAGGAATGCATAACACTTCGCAATGAAAATTATATCTCATCATGAAACGTAGATATGAGATGCGATATCACGTTTTAAGAAGCATTTGAACTCTATTGCTTCGATACGTAGACAACTGTAAATGCTATTTCCTTGCAAGGAAGTGTCGCATTTACATACTTTTAAAGTGAATGCGAGGTTTACATAACACTTCGCAATGAATATTATACCCTATCATGAAACATAGAAATGAGACAAGATATCACGTATTAAGAAGCAGTAGAACTCTATCCCTACGATACGTAAACATCTGCAAACGCTATTTCCTAGCAAGGAAGTGTCGCATTTACATTCATTTGAATCGTAGACGAGAAATGCATAACACTTCGCAATGAATATTATATCTTATCATGAAACATAGATATGAGATGCGATATCTCGTTTTAAGAAGCATTTGAAATCTATTGCTTCGATACTTAGACATCTGTAAATGCTATTTCCTTGCAAGGAAGTGTCGCATTTACATACTTTCAAAGTGAATGCGAGGTTTACGTAACACTTCGCAATGAATATTATACCTTATCATGAAACATAGAAATGTGACACGATATCACGTTTTAAGAAGCACTAGAACTCTTTCCCTACGATACGTAAACATCTGTAAACGCTATTTCCTAGCAAGGAAGTGTCGCATTTACATTCATTTGAATCGTAGACGAGGAATGCATTACACTTCGCAATGAATATTATATCTTACCATGAAACATAGAAATGAGATGCGATATCGCGTTTTCAGAAGCATTAGAACACTATTGCTACGATAGGTAGACATTTGCAAACGCTATTTCCTTGCAAGGAAGTGTCGCATTTACATTCATTTGATGTGTAGACGAGGAATACATAACACTTCGCAAATCATATTATATCTTACCATGAAACATAGAAATGAGATACGATATCGCGTTTTAAGAAGCATTAGAACTCTATTGCTACGATACGTAGACATCTGCAAACGCTATTTCCCAGCAAGGAAGTGTCGCATTTACATTCATTTGAATCGCAGACGAGGAATGCATAACAGTTCGCAATGAATATTATATCTTATCATGAAACATAGAAATGAGATACGATATCGCGTTTTAAGAAGCATTAGAACTCTATTGCTACGATACGTAGACATCTGCAAACGCTATTTCCTAGCAAGGAAGTGTCGCATATACATTCATTTCAAGCGGAGACGAGGAATACATGACACTTCGCAAATCATATTATATCTTACCATGAAACATAGAAATGAGATGCGATAACACGTTTTAAGAAGCATTAGAACTCTATCCCTACGATACGTAGACATCTGCAAACGCTATTTCCTAGCAAGGAAGTGTCGCATTTACATTCATTTGAAGTGTAGGCGAGGAATACATAAATCTTCGCAAGTCATATTATATCTTACCATGAAACATAGAAATGAGATGCGATATCGCGTTTTAAGAAGCATAAGAACTCTATTGCTTTGATACATAGACATCTGCAAACGCTATTTCCTAGCAAGGAAGTGTCGCATTTACATTCATTTGAATCGTAGACGAGGAATGCATAACACTTCGCAATGAATATTATATCTTACCATGAAACATAGAAATGAGATGCGATATCACGTTTTAAGAAGCATTAGATCTCTATCCCTACGATACGTAAACATCTGCAAACGTTTTTTCCTGGCAAGGAAGTGTCGCATTTACATTCTTCTGAAGTGAATACGAGGTATACATAACACTTTACAATGAATATTATATCTTATCATGCAACATAGTAATGAGATGCGATATCGCGTTTTAAGAAGCATTAGAACTCTATTGCTACGATACATAGACATCTGCAACCGCTATTTCCTAGCGAGGAAGTGTCGCATTTACGTCCATTTCAATCGTAGACGAGGAATACACAACACTTCGCAAATCATATTATATCTTACCATGACACGTAGAAATGAGATGCGATATCGCGTTTTAAGAAGCATTAGAACTCTATCCCTACGATACGTAGACATCTGAAAACGCTATTTCCTTGCAAGGAAGTGTCGCATTTACATTCATTTGAATCGTAGACGAGGAATGCATAACACTTCGCAATGAATATTATATCTTATCATGAAACATAGATATGAGATGCAATATCTCGTTTTAAGAAGCATTTGAACTCTATTGCTATGATACCTAGACATCTGCTGACGCTATTTCCTAGCAAGGAAGTTTCACATTTACATTCATTTGAAGTGTAGACGAGGAATACATGACACTACGCAAAGCATATTATATGTTACCATGAAACATATAAATGAGATGCGATATCGCGTTTTAAGAAGCATTTGAACTCTATTGCCTCTATACGTAGACTTCTGCAAACGCTATTTCCTTGCAAGGAAGTGTCGCATTTACATTCATTTGAAGTGTAGACGAGGAATACATAACACTTCGCAAATCATATTATATCTTACCATGAAACATAGGAATGAGATGCGATATCGCGTTTTAAGAATCATAAGAACTCTATTGCTACGACACGTAGACATCTGCAAACGCTATTTCCTTGCAAGGAAGTGTCGCATTTACATTCATTTGAATCGTAGACGAGGAATGCATAACACTTCGCAATGAATATTATATCTTATCATGAAACATAGATATGAGATGCGATATCTCGTTTTAAGAAGCATTTGAACTCTATTTCTTCGATACGTAGACATCTGTAAATGCTATTTCCTTGCAAGGAAGTGTCGCATTTACATACTTTTAAAGTGAATGCGAGGTTTACATAACACTTCGCAATGAATATTATACCTTATCATGAAACATAGAAATGAGACACGATATCACGTTTTAAGAAGCACTAGAACTCTATCCCTACGATACGTAAACATCTGCAAACGCTATTTCCTAGCAAGGAAGCGTCGCATTTACATTCATTTGAATCGTATACGAGGAATGCATAACACTTCGCAATGAATATTATATCTTATCATGAAACATAGATATGAGATGCGATATCTCGTTTTAAGAAGCATTTGAACTCTATTGCTTCGATACTTCGACATCTGTAAAAGCTATTTCCTTGCAAGGAAGTGTCGCATGTACATACCTTTAAAGTGAATGCGAGGATTACATAACACTTCGCAATGAATATTATACCTTATCATGAAACATAGAAATGAGACACGATATCCCGTTTTAAGAAGCACTAGAACTCTATAGCTACGATACGTAGACATCTGCAAACGCTATTTCCTAGCAAGGAAGTGCCGCATTTACATTCACTTGAAGTGTAGACGAGGAATACATGACACTTCGCAAATCATGTTATATCTTACCATGAAACATATAAATGAGATGCGATATCACGTTTTAAGAAGCACTAGAACTCTATCCCTACGATACGTAGACATCTGCAAACGCTATTTCCTAGCAAGGAAGTGTCGCATTTACATCCGTTTGAATCTTAGACGAGGAATGCATAACACTTCGCAATGAATATTATATCTTATCATGAAACATAGATATGAGATGCGATATCTCGTTTTAGGAAGCATTTGAACTCTATTGCTTCGATACGTAGACATCTGCAAACGCTATTTCCTTGCAAGGAAGTGTCGCATTTACATTCTTTTGAAGTGAATAATCGGTATACATAACACTTCGCAATGAATACTATACCTTGTCATGAAACGTAGAAATGAGATGCGATATCACGTTTTAAGAAGCATTTGAACTCTATTGCTTCGATACGTGGTCATCTGTAAACGCTATTTCCTTGCAAGGAAGTGTCGCATTTACATTCTTCTGAAGTGAATACGAGGTATATTTAACACTTTACAATGAATATTATATCTTATCATACAACATAGTAATGAGATGCGATATCTCGTTTTAAGGAGCATTTGAACTCTATTGCTTCGATACGTAGACATCTGCAAACGCTATTTCCTTGCAAGGAAGTGTTGCATTTACATTCTTTTGAAGTGAATAATAGGTATACATAACACTTCGCAATGAATACTATACCTTGTCATGAAACGTAGAAATGAGATGCGATATCACGTTTTAAGAAGCACTTGAAATCTATTGCTTCGATACGTAGACATCTGTAAACGCTATTTCCTTGCAAGGAAGTGTCGCATTTACATTCTTCTGAAGTGAATACGAGGTATACATAACACTTTACAATGAATATTATATCTTACCATGAAACATAGAAATGAGATGCAATATCACGTTTTAAGAAGCATTAGAACTCTATCCCTACGATACGTAAACATCTGCAAACGCTATTTCCTAGCAAGGAAGTGGCGCATTTACATTCATTTGAATCGTAGACGAGGAATGCATAACACTGCGCAATGATTATTATATCTTAACATGAAACATAGATATGAGGTGCAATATCTCGTTTTAAGAAGCATTTGAACTCTATTGCCTCGATACGTAGACATCTGCAAACGCTATTTCCTTGCAACGAAGTGTCGCATTTACATTCATTTGAAGTGTAGACGAGGAATACATAACACTTCGCAAATCATATTATATCTTACCATGAAACATAGAAATGAAGATGCGATATCGCGTTTTAAGAAGCATTAGAACTCTATTTCTTCGATACGTAGACATCTGCAAACGCTATTTCCTTGCAAGGAAGTGTCGCATTTACATTCTTCTGAAGAGAATACGAGGTATACATAACACTTTACAATGAATATTATATCTTACCATGAAACATAGAAATGAGATGCAATATCACGTTTTAAGAAGCATTAGAACTCTATCCCTACGATACGTAAACATCTGCAAACGCTATTTCCTAGCAAGGAAGTGGCGCATTTACATTCATTTGAATCGTAGACGAGGAATGCATAACACTGCGCAATGAATATTATATCTTATCATGAAACATAGATATGAGATGCAATATCTCGTTTTAAGAAGCATTTGAACTCTATTGCCTCGATACGTAGGCATCTGCAAACGCTATTTCCTTGCAACGAAGTGTCGCATTTACATTCACTTGAAGTGTAGACGAGGAATACATAACACTTCGCAAATCATATTATATCTTACCATGAAACATAGAAATGAAATGCGATATCGCGTTTTAAGAAGCATTTGAACTCTATTGCTTCGATACGTAGACATCTGCAAACTCTATTTCCTTGCAATGAAGTGTCGCATTTATATTCATTTGAAGTGTAGACGAGGAATACATAACACTTCGCAAATCATATTATATCTTACCATGAAACATAGAAATGAGATATGATATCGCGTTTTAAGAATCATAAGAACTCTATTGCTACGACACGTAGACATCTGCAAACGCTTTTTCCTTGCAAGGAAGTGTCGCATTTACATTCATTTGAATCGTATACGAGGAATGCATAACACTTCGCAATGAAAACTATATCTTATCATGAAACGTAGATATGAGATGCGATATCTCGTTTTAAGAAGCATTTGAACTCTATTGCTTCGATACGTAGACATCTGTAAATGCTATTTCCTTGCAAGGAAGTGTCGCATTTACATTCTTCTGAAGTGAATACGAGGTATACTTAACACTTTACAATGAATATTATATCTTATCATACAACATAGTAATGAGATGCGATATCTCGTTTTAAGGAGCATTTGAACTCTATTGCTTCGATACGTAGACATCTGCAAACGCTATTTCCTTGCAAGGAAGTGTTGCATTTACATTCATTTGATTCGTAGACGAGGAATGCATTACACTTCGCAATGAATATTATATCTTACCATGAAACATAGAAATGGGATGCGATATCACGTTTTAAGAAGCATTAGAACTCTATCCCTACGATACGTAGACATCTACAAACGCTATTTCCTAGCAATGAAGTGTCGCATTTACATTCATTTGAAGTGTAAGCGAGGAATACATAACACTTCGCAAATCATATTATATCTTACCATGAAACATAGAAATGAGATGCGATATCGCGTTTTAAGAAGCATAAGAACTCTATTGCTTTGATACGTAGACATCTGCAAACGCTATTTCCTAGCAAGGAAGAGTCGCATTTACATTCATTTGAATCGTAGACGAGGAATGCATAACACTTCGCAATGAGATTATATCTTACCATGAAACATAGAAATGAGATGCGATATCACGTTTTAAGAAGCATTTGAACTCTATTACTTCGATACGTAAACATCTGCAAACGCTATTTCCTAGCAAGGAAGTGTCGCCTTTACATTCATTTGAATCGTAGACGAGGAATGCATAACAGTTCGCAATGAATATTATATCTTATCATGAAACATAGATATGAGATGCGATATCTCGTTTTAAGAAGCATTTGAACTCTATTGCTTCGATACGTAGACATCTGTAAACGCTATTTCCTTGCAAGGAAGTGTCGCATTTACATTCTTCTGAAGTGAATACGAGGTACACATAACACATTACAATGAATATTATACCTTATCATGAAACATAGAAATGAGACACGATATCCCGTTTTAAGAAGCACTTGAACTCTATCCCTACGATACGTAAACATCTGCAAACGCTATTTCCTAGCAAGGAAGTGTCGCATTTACATTCATTTGAAGTGTAGACGAGGAATGCATAACACTTCGCAATGAATATTATATCTTACCATGAAACATAGAAATGAGATGCGATATCACGTTTTAAGAAGCATTAGATCTCTATCCCTACGATACGTAAACATCTGCAAACGTTTCTTCCTGGCAAGGAAGTGTCGCATTTACATTCTTCTGAAGTGAATACGAGGTATACATAACACTTTACAATGAATATTATATCTTATCATGCAACATAGTAATGAGATGCGATATCGCGTTTTAAGAAGCATTAGAACTCTATTGCTACGATACATAGACATCTGCAACCGCTATTTCCTAGCGAGGAAGTGTCGCATTTACGTCCATTTCAATCGTAGACGAGGAATACACAACACTTCGCAAATCATATTATATCTTACCATGACACGTAGAAATGAGATGCGATATCGCGTTTTAAGAAGCATTAGAACTCTATCCCTACGATACGTAGACATCTGAAAACGCTATTTCCTTGCAAGGAAGTGTCGCATTTACATTCATTTGAATCGTAGACGAGGAATGCATAACACTTCGCAATGAATATTATATCTTATCATGAAACATAGATATGAGATGCAATATCTCGTTTTAAGAAGCATTTGAACTCTATTGCTATGATACCTAGACATCTGCTGACGCTATTTCCTAGCAAGGAAGTTTCACATTTACATTCATTTGAAGTGTAGACGAGGAATACATGACACTACGCAAAGCATATTATATGTTACCATGAAACATATAAATGAGATGCGATATCGCGTTTTAAGAAGCATTTGAACTCTATTGCCTCTATACGTAGACTTCTGCAAACGCTATTTCCTTGCAAGGAAGTGTCGCATTTACATTCATTTGAAGTGTAGACGAGGAATACATAACACTTCGCAAATCATATTATATCTTACCATGAAACATAGGAATGAGATGCGATATCGCGTTTTAAGAATCATAAGAACTCTATTGCTACGACACGTAGACATCTGCAAACGCTATTTCCTTGCAAGGAAGTGTCGCATTTACATTCATTTGAATCGTAGACGAGGAATGCATAACACTTCGCAATGAATATTATATCTTATCATGAAACATAGATATGAGATGCGATATCTCGTTTTAAGAAGCATTTGAACTCTATTGCTTCGATACGTAGACATCTGTAAATGCTATTTCCTTGCAAGGAAGTGTCGCATTTACATACTTTTAAAGTGAATGCGAGGTTTACATAACACTTCGCAATGAATATTATACCTTATCATGAAACATAGAAATGAGACACGATATCACGTTTTAAGAAGCACTAGAACTCTATCCCTACGATACGTAAACATCTGCAAACGCTATTTCCTAGCAAGGAAGCGTCGCATTTACATTCATTTGAATCGTATACGAGGAATGCATAACACTTCGCAATGAATATTATATCTTATCATGAAACATAGATATGAGATGCGATATCTCGTTTTAAGAAGCATTTGAACTCTATTGCTTCGATACTTCGACATCTGTAAAAGCTATTTCCTTGCAAGGAAGTGTCGCATTTACATACTTTTAAAGTGAATGCGAGGTTTACATAACACTTCGCAAATCATATTATATCTTACCATGAAACATAGAAATGAGATGCGATATCGCGTTTTAAGAAGCATAAGAACTCTATTGCTTTGATACGTAGACATCTGCAAACGCTATTTCCTAGCAAGGAAGAGTCGCATTTACATTCATTTGAATCGTAGACGAGGAATGCATAACACTTCGCAATGAATATTATATCTTACCATGAAACATAGAAATGAGATGCGATATCACGTTTTAAGAAGCATTTGAACTCTATTGCTTCGATACGTAGACATCTGTAAATGCTATTTCCTTGCAAGGAAGTGTCGCATGTACATACCTTTAAAGTGAATGCGAGGATTACATAACACTTCGCAATGAATATTATACCTTATCATGAAACATAGAAATGCGACACGATATCCCGTTTTAAGAAGCACTAGAACTCTATAGCTACGATACGTAGACATCTGCAAACGCTATTTCCTAGCAAGGAAGTGCCGCATTTACATTCACTTGAAGTGTAGACGAGGAATACATGACACTTCGCAAACCATGTTATATCTTACCATGAAACATAGAAATGAGATGCGATATCACGTTTTAAGAAGCACTAGAACTCTATCCCTACGATACGTAGACATCTGCAAACGCTATTTCCTAGCAAGGAAGTGTCGCATTTACATCCGTTTGAATCTTAGACGAGGAATGCATAACACTTCGCAATGAATATTATATCTTATCATGAAACATAGATATGAGATGCGATATCTCGTTTTAGGAAGCATTTGAACTCTATTGCTTCGATACGTAGACATCTGCAAACGCTATTTCCTTGCAAGGAAGTGTTGCATTTACATTCTTTTGAAGTGAATAATAGGTATACATAACACTTCGCAATGAATACTATACCTTGTCATGAAACGTAGAAATGAGATGCGATATCACGTTTTAAGAAGCACTTGAAATCTATTGCTTCGATACGTAGACATCTGTAAACGCTATTTCCTTGCAAGGAAGTGTCGCATTTACATTCTTCTGAAGTGAATACGAGGTATACATAACACTTTACAATGAATATTATATCTTACCATGAAACATAGAAATGAGATGCAATATCACGTTTTAAGAAGCATTAGAACTCTATCCCTACGATACGTAAACATCTGCAAACGCTATTTCCTAGCAAGGAAGTGGCGCATTTACATTCATTTGAATCGTAGACGAGGAATGCATATCACTGCGCAATGATTATTATATCTTAACATGAAACATAGATATGAGATGCAATATCTCGTTTTAAGAAGCATTTGAACTCTATTGCCTCGATACGTAGACATCTGCAAACGCTATTTCCTTGCAACGAAGTGTCGCATTTACATTCATTTGAAGTGTAGACGAGGAATACATAACACTTCGCAAATCATATTATATCTTACCATGAAACATAGAAATGAAGATGCGATATCGCGTTTTAAGAAGCATTAGAACTCTATTTCTTCGATACGTAGACATCTGCAAACGCTATTTCCTTGCAAGGAAGTGTCGCATTTACATTCTTCTGAAGAGAATACGAGGTATACATAACACTTTACAATGAATATTATATCTTACCATGAAACATAGAAATGAGATGCAATATCACGTTTTAAGAAGCATTAGAACTCTATCCCTACGATACGTAAACATCTGCAAACGCTATTTCCTAGCAAGGAAGTGGCGCATTTACATTCATTTGAATCGTAGACGAGGAATGCATAACACTGCGCAATGAATATTATATCTTATCATGAAACATAGATATGAGATGCAATATCTCGTTTTAAGAAGCATTTGAACTCTATTGCCTCGATACGTAGGCATCTGCAAACGCTATTTCCTTGCAACGAAGTGTCGCATTTACATTCACTTGAAGTGTAGACGAGGAATACATAACACTTCGCAAATCATATTATATCTTACCATGAAACATAGAAATGAAATGCGATATCGCGTTTTAAGAAGCATTTGAACTCTATTGCTTCGATACGTAGACATCTGCAAACTCTATTTCCTTGCAATGAAGTGTCGCATTTATATTCATTTGAAGTGTAGACGAGGAATACATAACACTTCGCAAATCATATTATATCTTACCATGAAACATAGAAATGAGATATGATATCGCGTTTTAAGAATCATAAGAACTCTATTGCTACGACACGTAGACATCTGCAAACGCTTTTTCCTTGCAAGGAAGTGTCGCATTTACATTCATTTGAATCGTATACGAGGAATGCATAACACTTCGCAATGAAAACTATATCTTATCATGAAACGTAGATATGAGATGCGATATCTCGTTTTAAGAAGCATTTGAACTCTATTGCTTCGATACGTAGACATCTGTAAATGCTATTTCCTTGCAAGGAAGTGTCGCATTTACATTCTTCTGAAGTGAATACGAGGTATACTTAACACTTTACAATGAATATTATATCTTATCATACAACATAGTAATGAGATGCGATATCTCGTTTTAAGGAGCATTTGAACTCTATTGCTTCGATACGTAGACATCTGCAAACGCTATTTCCTTGCAAGGAAGTGTTGCATTTACATTCTTTTGAAGTGAATAATAGGTATACATAACACTTCGCAATGAATACTATACCTTGTCATGAAACGTAGAAATGAGATGCGATATCACGTTTTAAGAAGCACTTGAAATCTATTGCTTCGATACGTAGACATCTGTAAACGCTATTTCCTTGCAAGGAAGTGTCGCATTTACATTCTTCTGAAGTGAATACGAGGTATACATAACACTTTACAATGAATATTATATCTTACCATGAAACATAGAAATGAGATGCAATATCACGTTTTAAGAAGCATTAGAACTCTATCCCTACGATACGTAAACATCTGCAAACGCTATTTCCTAGCAAGGAAGTGGCGCATTTACATTCATTTGAATCGTAGACGAGGAATGCATAACACTGCGCAATGAATATTATATCTTAACATGAAACATAGATATGAGATGCAATATCTCGTTTTAAGAAGCATTTGAACTCTATTGCCTCGATACGTAGACATCTGCAAACGCTATTTCCTAGCAAGGAAGTGTCGCATTTACATCCGTTTGAATCGTAGACGAGGAATGCATAACACTTCGCAAATCATATTATATCTTACCATGAAACATAGAAATGAGATGCGATATCGCGTTTTAAGAATCATAAGAACTCTATTGCTACGACACGTAGACATCTGCAAACGCTTTTTCCTTGCAAGGAAGTGTCGCATTTACATTCATTTGAATCGTATACGAGGAATGCATAACACTTCGCAATGAAAACTATATCTTATCATGAAACGTAGATATGAGATGCGATATCTCGTTTTAAGAAGCATTTGAACTCTATTGCTTCGATACGTAGACATCTGTAAATGCTATTTCCTTGCAAGGAAGTGTCGCATTTACATACTTTAAAAGTGAATGCGAGGTTTACATAACACTTCGCAATGAATATTATATCTTACCATGAAACATAGAAATGAGATGCGATATCACGTTTTAAGAAGCATTAGAACTCTATCCCTACGATACGTAAACATCTGCAAACGCTATTTCCTAGCAAGGAAGTGTCGCATTTACATTCATTTGAAGTGTAGACGAGGAATGCATAACACTTCGCAATGAATATTATATCTTACCATGAAACATAGAAATGAGATGCGATATCACGTTTTAAGAAGCATTAGAACTCTATCCCTACGATACGTAAACATCTGCAAACGCTATTTCCTAGCAAGGAAGTGTTGCATTTACATTCTTCTGAAGTGAATACGAGGTATACATAACACTTTACAATGAATATTATATCTTATCATGCAACATAGTAATGAGATGCGATATCGCGTTTTAAGAAGCATTAGAACTCTATTGCTACGATACGTAGACATCTGCAACCGCTATTTCCTAGCGAGGAAGTGTCGCATTTACGTCCATTTCAATCGTAGACGAGGAATACACAACACTTCGCAAATCGTATTATATCTTACCATGAAACATAGAAATGAAGATGCGATATCGCGTTTTAAGAAGCATTAGAACTCTATCCCTACGATGCGTAGACATCTGAAAACGCTATTTCCTTGCAAGGAAGTGTCGCATTTACATTCATTTGAATCGTAGACGAGGAATGCATAACACTTCGCAATGAATATTATATCTTATCATGAAACATAGATATGAGATGCAATATCTCGTTTTAAGAAGCATTTGAACTCTATTGCTATGATACCTAGACATCTGCCGAAGCTATTGTCCTTGCAAGGAAGTGTCGCATTTACATTCATCTGAATTGTGGACCAGGAAAACATAACACACTGCAAATCATATTATATCTTACCATGAAACATAGAAATGAGATGCGATATCTCGTTTTAGGAATCATAAGAACTCTATTGCTACGATACGTAGACATCTGCAAACGCAATTTCCTTGCAAGGAAGTGTCGCATTTACATTCATTTGAAGTGTAGACGAGGAATACATAACACTTCGCAAATCATATTATATCTTACCATGAAACATAGAAATGAGATGCGATATCGCGTTTTAAGAAGCATTTGAACTCTATTGCTTCGATACGTAGACATCTGCAAACTCTATTTCCTTGCAATGAAGTGTCGCATTTATATTCATTTGAAGTGTAGACGAGGAATACATAACACTTCGCAAATCATATTATATCTTACCATGAAACATAGAAATGAGATGCGATATCGCGTTTTAAGAATCATAAGAACTCTATTGCTACGACACGTAGACATCTGCAAACGCTTTTTCCTTGGAAGGATGTGTCGCATTTACATTCATTTGAATCGTATACGAGGAATGCATAACACTTCGCAATGAAAATTATATCTTATCATGAAACGTAGATATGAGATGCGATATCTCGTTTTAAGAAGTATTTGAACTCTATTGCTTCGATACGTAGACATCTGTAAATGCTATTTCCTTGGAAGGAAGTGTCGCATTTACATACTTTAAAAGTGAATGCGAGGTTTACATAACACTTCGCAATGAATATTATACCTTATCATACAACATAGTAATGAGATGCGATATCTCGTTTTAAGGAGCATTTGAACTCTATTGCTTCGATACGTAGACATCTGCAAACGCTATTTCCTTGCAAGGAAGTGTTGCATTTACATTCTTTTGAAGTGAATAATAGGTATACATAACACTTCGCAATGAATACTATACCTTGTCATGAAACGTAGAAATGAGATGCGATATCACGTTTTAAGAAGCACTTGAAATCTATTGCTTCGATACGTAGACATCTGTAAACGCTATTTCCTTGCAAGGAAGTGTCGCATTTACATTCTTCTGAAGTGAATACGAGGTATACATAACACTTTACAATGAATATTATATCTTACCATGAAACATAGAAATGAGATGCAATATCACGTTTTAAGAAGCATTAGAACTCTATCCCTACGATACGTAAACATCTGCAAACGCTATTTCCTAGCAAGGAAGTGGCGCATTTACATTCATTTGAATCGTAGACGAGGAATGCATAACACTGCGCAATGAATATTATATCTTAACATGAAACATAGATATGAGATGCAATATCTCGTTTTAAGAAGCATTTGAACTCTATTGCCTCGATACGTAGACATCTGCAAACGCTATTTCCTAGCAAGGAAGTGTCGCATTTACATCCGTTTGAATCGTAGACGAGGAATGCATAACACTTCGCAAATCATATTATATCTTACCATGAAACATAGAAATGAGATGCGATATCGCGTTTTAAGAATCATAAGAACTCTATTGCTACGACACGTAGACATCTGCAAACGCTTTTTCCTTGCAAGGAAGTGTCGCATTTACATTCATTTGAATCGTATACGAGGAATGCATAACACTTCGCAATGAAAACTATATCTTATCATGAAACGTAGATATGAGATGCGATATCTCGTTTTAAGAAGCATTTGAACTCTATTGCTTCGATACGTAGACATCTGTAAATGCTATTTCCTTGCAAGGAAGTGTCGCATTTACATACTTTAAAAGTGAATGCGAGGTTTACATAACACTTCGCAATGAATATTATATCTTACCATGAAACATAGAAATGAGATGCGATATCACGTTTTAAGAAGCATTAGAACTCTATCCCTACGATACGTAAACATCTGCAAACGCTATTTCCTAGCAAGGAAGTGTCGCATTTACATTCATTTGAAGTGTAGACGAGGAATGCATAACACTTCGCAATGAATATTATATCTTACCATGAAACATAGAAATGAGATGCGATATCACGTTTTAAGAAGCATTAGAACTCTATCCCTACGATACGTAAACATCTGCAAACGCTATTTCCTAGCAAGGAAGTGTTGCATTTACATTCTTCTGAAGTGAATACGAGGTATACATAACACTTTACAATGAATATTATATCTTATCATGCAACATAGTAATGAGATGCGATATCGCGTTTTAAGAAGCATTAGAACTCTATTGCTACGATACGTAGACATCTGCAACCGCTATTTCCTAGCGAGGAAGTGTCGCATTTACGTCCATTTCAATCGTAGACGAGGAATACACAACACTTCGCAAATCGTATTATATCTTACCATGAAACATAGAAATGAAGATGCGATATCGCGTTTTAAGAAGCATTAGAACTCTATCCCTACGATGCGTAGACATCTGAAAACGCTATTTCCTTGCAAGGAAGTGTCGCATTTACATTCATTTGAATCGTAGACGAGGAATGCATAACACTTCGCAATGAATATTATATCTTATCATGAAACATAGATATGAGATGCAATATCTCGTTTTAAGAAGCATTTGAACTCTATTGCTATGATACCTAGACATCTGCCGAAGCTATTGTCCTTGCAAGGAAGTGTCGCATTTACATTCATCTGAATTGTGGACCAGGAAAACATAACACACTGCAAATCATATTATATCTTACCATGAAACATAGAAATGAGATGCGATATCTCGTTTTAGGAATCATAAGAACTCTATTGCTACGATACGTAGACATCTGCAAACGCAATTTCCTTGCAAGGAAGTGTCGCATTTACATTCATTTGAAGTGTAGACGAGGAATACATAACACTTCGCAAATCATATTATATCTTACCATGAAACATAGAAATGAGATGCGATATCGCGTTTTAAGAAGCATTTGAACTCTATTGCTTCGATACGTAGACATCTGCAAACTCTATTTCCTTGCAATGAAGTGTCGCATTTATATTCATTTGAAGTGTAGACGAGGAATACATAACACTTCGCAAATCATATTATATCTTACCATGAAACATAGAAATGAGATGCGATATCGCGTTTTAAGAATCATAAGAACTCTATTGCTACGACACGTAGACATCTGCAAACGCTTTTTCCTTGGAAGGATGTGTCGCATTTACATTCATTTGAATCGTATACGAGGAATGCATAACACTTCGCAATGAAAATTATATCTTATCATGAAACGTAGATATGAGATGCGATATCTCGTTTTAAGAAGTATTTGAACTCTATTGCTTCGATACGTAGACATCTGTAAATGCTATTTCCTTGGAAGGAAGTGTCGCATTTACATACTTTAAAAGTGAATGCGAGGTTTACATAACACTTCGCAATGAATATTATACCTTATCATGAAACATAAAAATGAGACACGATATCACGTTTTAAGAAGCACTAGAACTCTATCCCTACGATACGTAAACATCTGCAAACGCTATTTCCTAGCAACGAAGTGTCGCATTTACATTCATTTGATTCGTAGACGAGGAATGCATTACACTTCGCAATGAATATTATATCTTACCATGAAACATAGAAATGAGATGCGACATCACGTTTTAAGAAGCATTAGAACTCTATCCCTACGATACGTAAACATCTGCAAACGCTATTTCCTAGCAAGGAAGTGTCGCATTTACATTCATTTGAAGTGTAAGCGAGGAATGCATAACACTTCGCAATGAATATTATATCTTACCATGAAACATAGAAATGAGATGCGATATCACGTTTTAAGAAGCATTAGAACTCTATCCCTACGATACGTAAACATCTGCAAACGCTATTTCCTAGCAAGGAAGTGTTGCATTTACATTCTTCTGAAGTGAATACGAGGTATACATAACACTTTACAATGAATATTATATCTTATCATGCAACATAGTAATGAGATGCGATATCGCGTTTTAAGAAGCATTAGAACTCTATTGCTACGATACGTAGACATCTGCAAACGCTATTTCCTAGCAAGGAAGTGTCGCATTTACATTCACTTGAAGTGTAGACGAGGAATACATGACACTTCGCAAATCATATTATATCTTACCATGAAACATAGAAATGAGATGCGATATCACGTTTTAAGAAGCATTAGAACTCTATCCCTACGATACGTAGACATCTGCAAACGCTATTTCCTAGCAAGGAAGTGTCGCATTTACATCCGTTTGAATCGTAGACGAGGAATGCATAACACTTCGCAATGAATATTATATCTTATCATGAAACATAGATATGAGATGCGATATCTCGTTTTAAGAAGCATTTGAACTCTATTGCTTCGATACGTAGACATCTGCAAACGCTATTTCCTAGCAAGGAAGTGTCGCATTTACATCCGTTTGAATCGTAGACGAGGAATGCATAACACTTCGCTATGAATATTATATCTTATCATGAAACATAGATATGAGATGCGATATCTCGTTTTAGGAAGCACTAGAACTCTATCCCTACGATACGTAAACATCTGCAAACGCTATTTCCTAGCCAGGAAGAGTCGCATTTACATTCATTTGAATCGTAGACGAGGATTGCATAACACTTAGCAATGAATATTATATCCTATCATGAAACATAGATATGAGATGCGATATCTCGTTTTAAAAAGCATTTGAACTCTATTGGAACGATACGTAGACATCTGCAAACGCTATTTCCTAGCAAGGACGGGTCGCATTTACATTCATTTGAAGTGTAGACGAGGAATGCATGACATTTCGCAAATCATATTATATCTTACCATGAAACATAGAAATGAGATGCAATATCACGTTTTAAGAAGGATTAGAACTCCATCCCTACGATACGCAAACATCTGCAAACGCTATTTCCTTGCAAGGAAGTATCGCATTTACATTCTTCTGAAGTGAATACGAGGTATACATAACACTTTACAATGAATATTATATCTTACCATCAAACATAGAAATGAGATGCAATATCACGTTTTAAGAAGCATTAGAACTCTATCCCTACGATACGTAAACATCTGCAAACTCTATTTCCTAGCAAGGAAGTGGCGCATTTACATTCATTTGAATCGTAGACGAGGAATGCATAACACTGCGCAATGAATATTATATCTTATCATGAAACATAGATATGAGATGCAATATCTCGTTTTAAGAAGCATTTGAACTCTATTGCCTCGATACGTAGACATCTGCAAACGCTATTTCCTTGCAAGGAAGTGTCGCATTTACATTCATTTGAAGTGTAGACGAGGAATACATAACACTTCGCAAATCATATTATATCTTACCATGAAACATAGAAATGAAGATGCGATATCGCGTTTTAAGAAGCATTAGAACTCTATTTCTTCGATACGTAGACATCTGCAAACGCTATTTCCTAGCAAGGAAGAGTCGCATTTACATTCATTTGAATCGTAGGCGAGGAATGCATAACACTTCGCAATGAGATTATATCTTACCATGAAACATAGAAATGAGATGCGATATCACGTTTTAAGAAGCATTTGAACTCTATTGCTTCGATACGTAAACATCTGCAAACGCTATTTCCTAGCAAGGAAGTGTCGCCCTTACATTCATTAGAATCGTAGACGAGGAATGCATAACAGTTCGCAATGAATATTATATCTTATCATGAAACATAGATATGAGATGCGATATCTCGTTTTAAGAAGCATTTGAACTCTATTGCTTCGATACGTAGACATCTGTAAACGCAATTTCCTTGCAAGGAAGTGTCGCATTTACATTCATTTGAAGTGTAGACGAGGAATGCATAACACTTCGCAATGAATATTATATCTTACCATGAAACATAGAAATGAGATGCGATATCACGTTTTAAGAAGCATTAGAACTCTATCCCTACGATACGTAAACATCTGCAAACGCTATTTCCTAGCAAGGAAGTGTTGCATTTACATTCTTCTGAAGTGAATACGAGGTATACATAACACTTTACAATGAATATTATATCTTATCATGCAACATAGTAATGAGATGCGATATCGCGTTTTAAGAAGCATTAGAACTCTATTGCTACGATACGTAGACATCTGCAACCGCTATTTCCTAGCGAGGAAGTGTCGCATTTACGTCCATTTCAATCGTAGACGAGGAATACACAACACTTCGCAAATCGTATTATATCTTACCATGAAACATAGAAATGAAAATGCGATATCGCGTTTTAAGAAGCATTAGAACTCTATCCCTACGATACGTAGACATCTGAAAACGCTATTTCCTTGCAAGGAAGTGTCGCATTTACATTCATTTGAATCGTAGACGAGGAATGCATAACACTTCGCAATGAATATTATATCTTATCATGAAACATAGATATGAGATGCAATATCTCGTTTTAAGAAGCATTTGAACTCTATTGCTATGATACCTAGACATCTGCTGACGCTATTGTCCTTGCAAGGAAGTGTCGCATTTACATTCATCTGAATTGTGGACCAGGAAAACATAACACACTGCAAATCATATTATATCTTACCATGAAACATAGAAATGAGATGCGATATCTCGTTTTAGGAATCATAAGAACTCTATTGCTACGATACGTAGACATCTGCAAACGCAACTTCCTTGCAAGGAAGTGTCGCATTTACATTCATTTGAAGTGTAGACGTGGAATACATAACACTTCGCAAATCATATTATATCTTACCATGAAACATAGAAATGAGATGCGATATCGCGTTTTAAGAAGCATTTGAACTCTATTGCTTCGATACGTAGACATCTGCAAACTCTATTTCCTTGCAATGAAGTGTCGCATTTATATTCATTTGAAGTGTAGACGAGGAATACATAACACTTCGCAAATCATATTATATCTTACCATGAAACATAGAAATGAGATGCGATATCGCGTTTTAAGAATCATAAGAACTCTATTGCTACGACACGTAGACATCTGCAAACGCTTTTTCCTTGCAAGGAAGTGTCGCATTTACATTCATTTGAATCGTATACGAGGAATGCATAACACTTCGCAATGAAAATTATATCTTATCATGAAACGTAGATATGAGATGCGATATCTCGTTTTAAGAAGTATTTGAACTCTATTGCTTCGATACGTAGACATCTGTAAATGCTATTTCCTTGCAAGGAAGTGTCGCATTTACATACTTTAAAAGTGAATGCGAGGTTTACATAACACTTCGCAATGAATATTATACCTTATCATGAAACATAAAAATGAGACACGATATCACGTTTTAAGAAGCACTAGAACTCTATCCCTACGATACGTAAACATCTGCAAACGCTATTTCCTAGCAAGGAAGTGTCGCATTTACATTCATTTGATTCGTAGACGAGGAATGCATTACACTTCGCAATGAATATTATATCTTACCATGAAACATAGAAATGAGATGCGACATCACGTTTTAAGAAGCATTAGAACTCTATCCCTACGATACGTAAACATCTGCAAACGCTATTTCCTAGCAAGGAAGTGTCGCATTTACATTCATTTGAAGTGTAAGCGAGGAATGCATAACACTTCGCAATGAATATTATATCTTACCATGAAACATAGAAATGAGATGCGATATCACGTTTTAAGAAGCATTAGAACTCTATCCCTACGATACGTAAACATCTGCAAACGCTATTTCCTAGCAAGGAAGTGTTGCATTTACATTCTTCTGAAGTGAATACGAGGTATACATAACACTTTACAATGAATATTATATCTTATCATGCAACATAGTAATGAGATGCGATATCGCGTTTTAAGAAGCATTAGAACTCTATTGCTACGATACGTAGACATCTGCAAACGCTATTTCCTAGCAAGGAAGTGTCGCATTTACATTCACTTGAAGTGTAGACGAGGAATACATGACACTTCGCAAATCATATTATATCTTACCATGAAACATAGAAATGAGATGCGATATCACGTTTTAAGAAGCATTAGAACTCTATCCCTACGATGCGTAGACATCTGCAAACGCTATTTCCTAGCAAGGAAGTGTCGCATTTACATCCGTTTGAATCGTAGACGAGGAATGCATAACACTTCGCAATGAATATTATATCTTATCATGAAACATAGATATGAGATGCGATATCTCGTTTTAAGAAGCATTTGAACTCTATTGCTTCGATACGTAGACATCTGCAAACGCTATTTCCTAGCAAGGAAGTGTCGCATTTACATCCGTTTGAATCGTAGACGAGGAATGCATAACACTTCGCAATGAATATTATATCTTATCATGAAACATAGATATGAGATGCGATATCTCGTTTTAGGAAGCACTAGAACTCTATCCCTACGATACGTAAACATCTGCAAACGCTATTTCCTAGCCAGGAAGAGTCGCATTTACATTCATTTGAATCGTAGACGAGGAATGCGTAACACTTAGCAATGAATATTATATCTTATCATGAAACATAGATATGAGATGCGATATCTCGTTTTAAAAAGCATTTGAACTCTATTGGAACGATACGTAGACATCTGCAAACGCTATTTCCTAGCAAGGACGGGTCGCATTTACATTCATTTGAAGTGTAGACGAGGAATGCCTGACATTTCGCAAATCATATTATATCTTACCATGAAACATAGAAATGAGATGGAATATCACGTTTTAAGAAGGATTAGAACTCCATCCCTACGATACGCAAACATCTGCAAACGCTATTTCCTTGCAAGGAAGTGTCGCATTTACATTCTTCTGAAGTGAATACGAGGTATACATAACACTTTACAATGAATATTATATCTTACCATGAAACATAGAAATGAGATGCAATATCACGTTTTAAGAAGCATTAGAACTCTATCCCTACGATACGTAAACATCTGCAAACTCTATTTCCTAGCAAGGAAGTGGCGCATTTACATTCATTTGAATCGTAGACGAGGAATGCATAACACTGCGCAATGAATATTATATCTTATCATGAAACATAGATATGAGATGCAATATCTCGTTTTAAGAAGCATTTGAACTCTATTGCCTCGATACGTAGACATCTGCAAACGCTATTTCCTTGCAACGAAGTGTCGCATTTACATTCATTTGAAGTGTAGACGAGGAATACTTAACACTTCGCAAATCATATTATATCTTACCATGAAACATAGAAATGAAGATGCGATATCGCGTTTTAAGAAGCATTAGAACTCTATTTCTTCGATACGTAGACATCTGCAAACGCTATTTCCTTGCATGGAAGTGTCGCATTTACATTCTTCTGAAGAGAATACGAGGTATACATAACACTTTACAATGAATATTATATCTTACCATGAAACATAGAAATGAGATGCAATATCACGTTTTAAGAAGCATTAGAACTCTATCCCTACGATACGTAAACATCTGCAAACGCTATTTCCTAGCAAGGAAGTGGCGCATTTACATTCATTTGAATCGTAGACGAGGAATGCATAACACTGCGCAATGAATATTATATCTTATCATGAAACATAGATATGAGATGCAATATCTCGTTTTAAGAAGCATTTGAACTCTATTGCCTCGATACGTAGACATCTGCAAACGCTATTTCCTTGCAAGGAAGTGTCGCATTTACATTCATTTGAAGTGTAGACGAGGAATACATAACACTTCGCAAATCATATTATATCTTACCATGAAACATAGAAATGAAGATGCGATATCGCGTTTTAAGAAGCATTAGAACTCTATTTCTTCGATACGTAGACATCTGCAAACGCTATTTCCTTGCAAGGAAGTGTCGCATTTACATTCTTCTGAAGAGAATACGAGGTATACATAACACTTTACAATGAATATTATATCTTACCATGAAACATAGAAATGAGATGCAATATCACGTTTTAAGAAGCATTAGAACTCTATCCCTACGATACGTAAACATCTGCAAACGCTATTTCCTAGCAAGGAAGTGGCGCATTTACATTCATTTGAATCGTAGACGAGGAATGCATAACACTGCGCAATGAATATTATATCTTATCATGCTACATTGTAATGAGATGCGATATCTCGTTTTAAGAAGCATTTGAACTCTATTGCATCGATACGTAGACATCTGCAAACGCTATTTCCTAGCAAGGACGGGTCGCATTTACATTCATTTGAAGTGTAGACGAGGAATACATGACATTTCGCAAATCATATTATATCTTACCATGAAACATAGAAATGAGATGCAATATCACGTTTTAAGAAGCATTAGAACTCCATCCCTACGATACGTAAACATCTGCAAACGCTATTTCCCTGCAAGGAAGTGTCGCATTTACATTCATTTGAATCGTAGATGAGGAATGCATAACACTTCGCAATGAATATTATATCTTATCATGGAACATAGATATGAGATGCGATATCTCGTTTTAAGAAGCATTTGAACTCTATTGCTTCGTTACGTAGGCATCTGCAAACGCTATTTCCTTGCAAGGAAGTGTCGCATTCACATTCATTTGACGTGTAGACGAGGAATACATAACACTTCGGAAATCATATTATATCTTACCATGAAACATAGAAATGAGATGCGATATCGCGTTTTAAGAAGCATAAAAACGTGTAGACGAGGAATACATAACACTTCGCAAATCATATTATATCTTACCATGAGACATAGAAATGAGATGCGATAGCGCGTTTTAAGAAGCATAAAAACACTATTGCTACGATACGTAGACACCTGCAAACGCTATTTCCTAGCAAGGAATTGTCGCATTTACATTCATTTGAAGTGTAGACGAGGAATACATAACACTTCGCAAATCATATTATATCTTACCATGAAACATAGAAAAGAGATGCGATATCGCGTTTTAAGAATCATTAGAACCCTATCCCTACGATACGTAAACATCTGCAAACGCTATTTCCTAGCAAGGAAGAGTCGCATTTACATTCATTTGAATCGTAGTCGAGAAATGCATAACACTTCGCAAATCATATTATATCATACCATGAAACATAGAAATGAGATGCGATATCGCGTTTTAAGAAGCATTAGCACTCTATTGCTTCGATACGTAGACATCTGCAAACGCTATTTCCTAGCAAGGACGGGTCGCATTTACATTCATTTGAAGTGTAGACGAGGAATACATGACATTTCGCAAATCATATTATATCTTACCATGAAACATAGAAATGAGATGCAATATCACGTTTTAAGAAGCATTAGAACTCCATCCCTACGATACGTAAACATCTGCAAACGCTATTTCCCTGCAAGGAAGTGTCGCATTTACATTCATTTGAATCGTAGATGAGGAATGCATAACACTTCGCAATGAATATTATATCTTATCATGGAACATAGATATGAGATGCGATATCTCGTTTTAAGAAGCATTTGAACTCTATTGCTTCGTTACGTAGGCATCTGCAAACGTTATTTCCTTGCAAGGAAGTGTCGCATTCACATTCATTTGACGTGTAGACGAGGAATACATAACACTTCGGAAATCATATTATATCTTACCATGAAACATAGAAATGAGATGCGATATCGCGTTTTAAGAAGCATAAAAACGTGTAGACGAGGAATACATAACACTTCGCAAATCATATTATATCTTACCATGAAACATAGAAATGAGATGCGATAGCGCGTTTTAAGAAGCATAAAAACACTATTGCTACGATACGTAGACACCTGCAAACGCTATTTCCTAGCAAGGAATTGTCGCATTTACATTCATTTGAAGTGTAGACGAGGAATACATAACACTTCGCAAATCACATTATATCTTACCATCAAACATAGAAATGAGATGCGATATCGCGTTTTAAGAATCATTAGAACCCTATCCCTACGATACGTAAACATCTGCAAACGCTATTTACTAGCAAGGAAGAGTCGCATTTACATTCATTTGAATCGTAGTCGAGAAATGCATAACACTTCGCAAATCATATTATATCATACCATGAAACATAGAAATGAGATGCGATATCGCGTTTTAAGAAGCATTAGCACTCTATTGCTTCGATACGTAGACATCTGCAAACGCTATTTCCTAGCAAGGACGGGTCGCATTTACATTCATTTGAAGTGTAGACGAGGAATACATGACATTTCGCAAATCATATTATATCTTACCATGAAACATAGAAATGAGATGCAATATCACGTTTTAAGAAGCATTAGAACTCCATCCCTACGATACGTAAACATCTGCAAACGCTATTTCCCTGCAAGGAAGTGTCGCATTTACATTCATTTGAATCGTAGATGAGGAATGCATAACACTTCGCAATGAATATTATATCTTATCATGGAACATAGATATGAGATGCGATATCTCGTTTTAAGAAGCATTTGAACTCTATTGCTTCGTTACGTAGGCATCTGCAAACGCTATTTCCTTGCAAGGAAGTGTCGCATTCACATTCATTTGACGTGTAGACGAGGAATACATAACACTTCGGAAATCATATTATATCTTACCATGAAACATAGAAATGAGATGCGATATCGCGTTTTAAGAAGCATAAAAACGTGTAGACGAGGAATACATAACACTTCGCAAATCATATTTTATCTTACCATGAAACATAGAAATGAGATGCGATAGCGCGTTTTAAGAAGCATAAAAACACTATTGCTACGATACGTAGACACCTGCAAACGCTATTTCCTAGCAAGGAATTGTCGCATTTACATTCATTTGAAGTGTAGACGAGGAATACATAACACTTCGCAAATCATATTATATCTTACCATGAAACATAGAAATGAGATGCGATATCGCGTTTTAAGAATCATTAGAACCCTATCCCTACGATACGTAAACATCTGCAAACGCTATTTCCTAGCAAGGAAGAGTCGCATTTACATTCATTTGAATCGTAGTCGAGAAATGCATAACACTTCGCAAATCATATTATATCATACCATGAAACATAGAAATGAGATGCGATATCGCGTTTTAAGAAGCATTAGCACTCTATTGCTACGATAAGTAGACATCTGCAAACGCTATTTCCTAGCAAGGACGGGTCGCATTTACAATCATTTGAAGTGTAGACGAGGAATACATGACATTTCGCAAATCATATTATATCTTACCATGAAACATAGAAATGAGATGCAATATCACGTTTTAAGAAGCATTAGAACTCCATCCCTACGATACGTAAACATCTGCAAACGCTATTTCCCTGCAAGGAAGTGTCGCATTTACATTCATTTGAATCGTAGATGAGGAATGCATAACACTTCGCAATGAATATTATATCTTATCATGGAACATAGATATGAGATGCGATATCTCGTTTTAAGAAGCATTTGAACTCTATTGCATCGTTACGTAGGCATCTGCAAACGCTATTTCCTTGCAAGGAAGTTCGCAATCACATTCATTTGTCGTGTAGACGAGGAATACATAACACTTCGGAAATCATATTATATCTTACCATGAAACATAGAAATGAGATGCGATATCGCGTTTTAAGAAGCATAAAAACGTGTAGACGAGGAATACATAACACTTCGCAAATCATATTATATCTTACCATGAAACATAGAAATGAGATGCGATAGCGCGTTTTAAGAAGCATAAAAACACTATTGCTACGATACGTAGACACCTGCAAACGCTATTTCCTAGCAAGGAATTGTCGCATTTACATTCATTTGAAGTGTAGACGAGGAATACATAACACTTCGCAAATCACATTATATCTTACCATCAAACATAGAAATGAGATGCGATATCGCGTTTTAAGAATCATTAGAACCCTATCCCTACGATACGTAAACATCTGCAAACGCTATTTACTAGCAAGGAAGAGTCGCATTTACATTCATTTGAATCGTAGTCGAGAAATGCATAACACTTCGCAAATCATATTATATCATACCATGAAACATAGAAATGAGATGCGATATCGCGTTTTAAGAAGCATTAGCACTCTATTGCTTCGATACGTAGACATCTGCAAACGCTATTTCCTAGCAAGGACGGGTCGCATTTACATTCATTTGAAGTGTAGACGAGGAATACATGACATTTCGCAAATCATATTATATCTTACCATGAAACATAGAAATGAGATGCAATATCACGTTTTAAGAAGCATTAGAACTCCATCCCTACGATACGTAAACATCTGCAAACGCTATTTCCCTGCAAGGAAGTGTCGCATTTACATTCATTTGAATCGTAGATGAGGAATGCATAACACTTCGCAATGAATATTATATCTTATCATGGAACATAGATATGAGATGCGATATCTCGTTTTAAGAAGCATTTGAACTCTATTGCTTCGTTACGTAGGCATCTGCAAACGCTATTTCCTTGCAAGGAAGTGTCGCATTCACATTCATTTGACGTGTAGACGAGGAATACATAACACTTCGGAAATCATATTATATCTTACCATGAAACATAGAAATGAGATGCGATATCGCGTTTTAAGAAGCATAAAAACGTGTAGACGAGGAATACATAACACTTCGCAAATCATATTTTATCTTACCATGAAACATAGAAATGAGATGCGATAGCGCGTTTTAAGAAGCATAAAAACACTATTGCTACGATACGTAGACACCTGCAAACGCTATTTCCTAGCAAGGAATTGTCGCATTTACATTCATTTGAAGTGTAGACGAGGAATACATAACACTTCGCAAATCATATTATATCTTACCATGAAACATAGAAATGAGATGCGATATCGCGTTTTAAGAATCATTAGAACCCTATCCCTACGATACGTAAACATCTGCAAACGCTATTTCCTAGCAAGGAAGAGTCGCATTTACATTCATTTGAATCGTAGTCGAGAAATGCATAACACTTCGCAAATCATATTATATCATACCATGAAACATAGAAATGAGATGCGATATCGCGTTTTAAGAAGCATTAGCACTCTATTGCTACGATAAGTGGACATCTGCAAACGCTATTTCCTAGCAAGGACGGGTCGCATTTACAATCATTTGAAGTGTAGACGAGGAATACATGACATTTCGCAAATCATATTATATCTTACCATGAAACATAGAAATGAGATGCAATATCACGTTTTAAGAAGCATTAGAACTCCATCCCTACGATACGTAAACATCTGCAAACGCTATTTCCTAGCAAGGAAGTGTCGCATTTACATTCATTTGAATCGTAGAGGAGGAATGCATAACACGTCGCAATGAATATTATATCTTATCATGCAACATAGTAATGAGATGCGATATCTCGTTTTAAGAAGCATTTGAACTCTATTGCTTCGATACGTAGACATCTGCAAACGCTATTTCCTTGCAAGGAAGTGTTGCATTTACATTCTTTTGAAGTGAATAATAGGTATACAGAAGACTTTACAATGAATGTTATATCTTATCATGCAACATAGTAATGAGATGCGATATCTCGTTTTAATAAGCATAAGAACTCTATTGCTTCGATACGTAGACATCTGCAAACGCTATTTCCTTGGAAGGAAGTGTCGCATTTACATTCTTCTGAAGTAGATACGAGGTATACATAACACTTTACAATGAATATTATATCTTATCATGCAACATAGTAATGAGATGCGATATCGCGTTTTAAGAAGCATTAGAACTCTATTGCTACGATACGTAGACATCTGCAACCGCTATTTCCTAGCGAGGAAGTGTCGCATTTACGTCCATTTCAATCGTAGACGAGGAATACACAACACTTCGCAAATCGTATTATATCTTACCATGAAACATAGAAATGAAAATGCGATATCGCGTTTTAAGAAGCATTAGAACTCTATCCCTACGATACGTAGACATCTGAAAACGCTATTTCCTTGCAAGGAAGTGTCGCATTTACATTCATTTGAATCGTAGACGAGGAATGCATAACACTTCGCAATGAATATTATATCTTATCATGAAACATAGATATGAGATGCAATATCTCGTTTTAAGAAGCATTTGAACTCTATTGCTATGATACCTAGACATCTGCTGACGCTATTGTCCTTGCAAGGAAGTGTCGCATTTACATTCATCTGAATTGTGGACCAGGAAAACATAACACACTGCAAATCATATTATATCTTACCATGAAACATAGAAATGAGATGCGATATCTCGTTTTAGGAATCATAAGAACTCTATTGCTACGATACGTAGACATCTGCAAACGCAACTTCCTTGCAAGGAAGTGTCGCATTTACATTCATTTGAAGTGTAGACGTGGAATACATAACACTTCGCAAATCATATTATATCTTACCATGAAACATAGAAATGAGATGCGATATCGCGTTTTAAGAAGCATTTGAACTCTATTGCTTCGATACGTAGACATCTGCAAACTCTATTTCCTTGCAATGAAGTGTCGCATTTATATTCATTTGAAGTGTAGACGAGGAATACATAACACTTCGCAAATCATATTATATCTTACCATGAAACATAGAAATGAGATGCGATATCGCGTTTTAAGAATCATAAGAACTCTATTGCTACGACACGTAGACATCTGCAAACGCTTTTTCCTTGCAAGGAAGTGTCGCATTTACATTCATTTGAATCGTATACGAGGAATGCATAACACTTCGCAATGAAAATTATATCTTATCATGAAATGTAGATATGAGATGCGATATCTCGTTTTAAGAAGTATTTGAACTCTATTGCTTCGATACGTAGACATCTGTAAATGCTATTTCCTTGCAAGGAAGTGTCGCATTTACATACTTTAAAAGTGAATGCGAGGTTTACATAACACTTCGCAATGAATATTATACCTTATCATGAAACATAAAAATGAGACACGATATCACGTTTTAAGAAGCACTAGAACTCTATCCCTACGATACGTAAACATCTGCAAACGCTATTTCCTAGCAAGGAAGTGTCGCATTTACATTCATTTGATTCGTAGACGAGGAATGCATTACACTTCGCAATGAATATTATATCTTACCATGAAACATAGAAATGAGATGCGACATCACGTTTTAAGAAGCATTAGAACTCTATCCCTACGATACGTAAACATCTGCAAACGCTATTTCCTAGCAAGGAAGTGTCGCATTTACATTCATTTGAAGTGTAAGCGAGGAATGCATAACACTTCGCAATGAATATTATATCTTACCATGAAACATAGAAATGAGATGCGATATCACGTTTTAAGAAGCATTAGAACTCTATCCCTACGATACGTAAACATCTGCAAACGCTATTTCCTAGCAAGGAAGTGTTGCATTTACATTCTTCTGAAGTGAATACGAGGTATACATAACACTTTACAATGAATATTATATCTTATCATGCAACATAGTAATGAGATGCGATATCGCGTTTTAAGAAGCATTAGAACTCTATTGCTACGATACGTAGACATCTGCAAACGCTATTTCCTAGCAAGGAAGTGTCGCATTTACATTCACTTGAAGTGTAGACGAGGAATACATGACACTTCGCAAATCATATTATATCTTACCATGAAACATAGAAATGAGATGCGATATCACGTTTTAAGAAGCATTAGAACTCTATCCCTACGATGCGTAGACATCTGCAAACGCTATTTCCTAGCAAGGAAGTGTCGCATTTACATCCGTTTGAATCGTAGACGAGGAATGCATAACACTTCGCAATGAATATTATATCTTATCATGAAACATAGATATGAGATGCGATATCTCGTTTTAGGAAGCACTAGAACTCTATCCCTACGATACGTAAACATCTGCAAACGCTATTTCCTAGCCAGGAAGAGTCGCATTTACATTCATTTGAATCGTAGACGAGGAATGCGTAACACTTAGCAATGAATATTATATCTTATCATGAAACATAGATATGAGATGCGATATCTCGTTTTAAAAAGCATTTGAACTCTATTGGAACGATACGTAGACATCTGCAAACGCTATTTCCTAGCAAGGACGGGTCGCATTTACATTCATTTGAAGTGTAGACGAGGAATGCATGACATTTCGCAAATCATATTATATCTTACCATGAAACATAGAAATGAGATGCAATATCACGTTTTAAGAAGGATTAGAACTCCATCCCTACGATACGCAAACATCTGCAAACGCTATTTCCTTGCAAGGAAGTGTCGCATTTACATTCTTCTGAAGTGAATACGAGGTATACATAACACTTTACAATGAATATTATATCTTACCATGAAACATAGAAATGAGATGCAATATCACGTTTTAAGAAGCATTAGAACTCTATCCCTACGATACGTAAACATCTGCAAACTCTATTTCCTAGCAAGGAAGTGGCGCATTTACATTCATTTGAATCGTAGACGAGGAATGCATAACACTGCGCAATGAATATTATATCTTATCATGAAACATAGATATGAGATGCAATATCTCGTTTTAAGAAGCATTTGAACTCTATTGCCTCGATACGTAGACATCTGCAAACGCTATTTCCTTGCAACGAAGTGTCGCATTTACATTCATTTGAAGTGTAGACGAGGAATACTTAACACTTCGCAAATCATATTATATCTTACCATGAAACATAGAAATGAAGATGCGATATCGCGTTTTAAGAAGCATTAGAACTCTATTTCTTCGATACGTAGACATCTGCAAACGCTATTTCCTTGCATGGAAGTGTCGCATTTACATTCTTCTGAAGAGAATACGAGGTATACATAACACTTTACAATGAATATTATATCTTACCATGAAACATAGAAATGAGATGCAATATCACGTTTTAAGAAGCATTAGAACTCTATCCCTACGATACGTAAACATCTGCAAACGCTATTTCCTAGCAAGGAAGTGGCGCATTTACATTCATTTGAATCGTAGACGAGGAATGCATAACACTGCGCAATGAATATTATATCTTATCATGAAACATAGATATGAGATGCAATATCTCGTTTTAAGAAGCATTTGAACTCTATTGCCTCGATACGTAGACATCTGCAAACGCTATTTCCTTGCAAGGAAGTGTCGCATTTACATTCATTTGAAGTGTAGACGAGGAATACATAACACTTCGCAAATCATATTATATCTTACCATGAAACATAGAAATGAAGATGCGATATCGCGTTTTAAGAAGCATTAGAACTCTATTTCTTCGATACGTAGACATCTGCAAACGCTATTTCCTTGCAAGGAAGTGTCGCATTTACATTCTTCTGAAGAGAATACGAGGTATACATAACACTTTACAATGAATATTATATCTTACCATGAAACATAGAAATGAGATGCAATATCACGTTTTAAGAAGCATTAGAACTCTATCCCTACGATACGTAAACATCTGCAAACGCTATTTCCTAGCAAGGAAGTGGCGCATTTACATTCATTTGAATCGTAGACGAGGAATGCATAACACTGCGCAATGAATATTATATCTTATCATGCTACATTGTAATGAGATGCGATATCTCGTTTTAAGAAGCATTTGAACTCTATTGCATCGATACGTAGACATCTGCAAACGCTATTTCCTAGCAAGGACGGGTCGCATTTACATTCATTTGAAGTGTAGACGAGGAATACATGACATTTCGCAAATCATATTATATCTTACCATGAAACATAGAAATGAGATGCAATATCACGTTTTAAGAAGCATTAGAACTCCATCCCTACGATACGTAAACATCTGCAAACGCTATTTCCCTGCAAGGAAGTGTCGCATTTACATTCATTTGAATCGTAGATGAGGAATGCATAACACTTCGCAATGAATATTATATCTTATCATGGAACATAGATATGAGATGCGATATCTCGTTTTAAGAAGCATTTGAACTCTATTGCTTCGTTACGTAGGCATCTGCAAACGCTATTTCCTTGCAAGGAAGTGTCGCATTCACATTCATTTGACGTGTAGACGAGGAATACATAACACTTCGGAAATCATATTATATCTTACCATGAAACATAGAAATGAGATGCGATATCGCGTTTTAAGAAGCATAAAAACGTGTAGACGAGGAATACATAACACTTCGCAAATCATATTATATCTTACCATGAGACATAGAAATGAGATGCGATAGCGCGTTTTAAGAAGCATAAAAACACTATTGCTACGATACGTAGACACCTGCAAACGCTATTTCCTAGCAAGGAATTGTCGCATTTACATTCATTTGAAGTGTAGACGAGGAATACATAACACTTCGCAAATCATATTATATCTTACCATGAAACATAGAAAAGAGATGCGATATCGCGTTTTAAGAATCATTAGAACCCTATCCCTACGATACGTAAACATCTGCAAACGCTATTTCCTAGCAAGGAAGAGTCGCATTTACATTCATTTGAATCGTAGTCGAGAAATGCATAACACTTCGCAAATCATATTATATCATACCATGAAACATAGAAATGAGATGCGATATCGCGTTTTAAGAAGCATTAGCACTCTATTGCTTCGATACGTAGACATCTGCAAACGCTATTTCCTAGCAAGGACGGGTCGCATTTACATTCATTTGAAGTGTAGACGAGGAATACATGACATTTCGCAAATCATATTATATCTTACCATGAAACATAGAAATGAGATGCAATATCACGTTTTAAGAAGCATTAGAACTCCATCCCTACGATACGTAAACATCTGCAAACGCTATTTCCCTGCAAGGAAGTGTCGCATTTACATTCATTTGAATCGTAGATGAGGAATGCATAACACTTCGCAATGAATATTATATCTTATCATGGAACATAGATATGAGATGCGATATCTCGTTTTAAGAAGCATTTGAACTCTATTGCTTCGTTACGTAGGCATCTGCAAACGCTATTTCCTTGCAAGGAAGTGTCGCATTCACATTCATTTGACGTGTAGACGAGGAATACATAACACTTCGGAAATCATATTATATCTTACCATGAAACATAGAAATGAGATGCGATATCGCGTTTTAAGAAGCATAAAAACGTGTAGACGAGGAATACATAACACTTCGCAAATCATATTATATCTTACCATGAAACATAGAAATGAGATGCGATAGCGCGTTTTAAGAAGCATAAAAACACTATTGCTACGATACGTAGACACCTGCAAACGCTATTTCCTAGCAAGGAATTGTCGCATTTACATTCATTTGAAGTGTAGACGAGGAATACATAACACTTCGCAAATCACATTATATCTTACCATCAAACATAGAAATGAGATGCGATATCGCGTTTTAAGAATCATTAGAACCCTATCCCTACGATACGTAAACATCTGCAAACGCTATTTACTAGCAAGGAAGAGTCGCATTTACATTCATTTGAATCGTAGTCGAGAAATGCATAACACTTCGCAAATCATATTATATCATACCATGAAACATAGAAATGAGATGCGATATCGCGTTTTAAGAAGCATTAGCACTCTATTGCTTCGATACGTAGACATCTGCAAACGCTATTTCCTAGCAAGGACGGGTCGCATTTACATTCATTTGAAGTGTAGACGAGGAATACATGACATTTCGCAAATCATATTATATCTTACCATGAAACATAGAAATGAGATGCAATATCACGTTTTAAGAAGCATTAGAACTCCATCCCTACGATACGTAAACATCTGCAAACGCTATTTCCCTGCAAGGAAGTGTCGCATTTACATTCATTTGAATCGTAGATGAGGAATGCATAACACTTCGCAATGAATATTATATCTTATCATGGAACATAGATATGAGATGCGATATCTCGTTTTAAGAAGCATTTGAACTCTATTGCTTCGTTACGTAGGCATCTGCAAACGCTATTTCCTTGCAAGGAAGTGTCGCATTCACATTCATTTGACGTGTAGACGAGGAATACATAACACTTCGGAAATCATATTATATCTTACCATGAAACATAGAAATGAGATGCGATATCGCGTTTTAAGAAGCATAAAAACGTGTAGACGAGGAATACATAACACTTCGCAAATCATATTTTATCTTACCATGAAACATAGAAATGAGATGCGATAGCGCGTTTTAAGAAGCATAAAAACACTATTGCTACGATACGTAGACACCTGCAAACGCTATTTCCTAGCAAGGAATTGTCGCATTTACATTCATTTGAAGTGTAGACGAGGAATACATAACACTTCGCAAATCATATTATATCTTACCATGAAACATAGAAATGAGATGCGATATCGCGTTTTAAGAATCATTAGAACCCTATCCCTACGATACGTAAACATCTGCAAACGCTATTTCCTAGCAAGGAAGAGTCGCATTTACATTCATTTGAATCGTAGTCGAGAAATGCATAACACTTCGCAAATCATATTATATCATACCATGAAACATAGAAATGAGATGCGATATCGCGTTTTAAGAAGCATTAGCACTCTATTGCTACGATAAGTAGACATCTGCAAACGCTATTTCCTAGCAAGGACGGGTCGCATTTACAATCATTTGAAGTGTAGACGAGGAATACATGACATTTCGCAAATCATATTATATCTTACCATGAAACATAGAAATGAGATGCAATATCACGTTTTAAGAAGCATTAGAACTCCATCCCTACGATACGTAAACATCTGCAAACGCTATTTCCCTGCAAGGAAGTGTCGCATTTACATTCATTTGAATCGTAGATGAGGAATGCATAACACTTCGCAATGAATATTATATCTTATCATGGAACATAGATATGAGATGCGATATCTCGTTTTAAGAAGCATTTGAACTCTATTGCATCGTTACGTAGGCATCTGCAAACGCTATTTCCTTGCAAGGAAGTTCGCAATCACATTCATTTGTCGTGTAGACGAGGAATACATAACACTTCGGAAATCATATTATATCTTACCATGAAACATAGAAATGAGATGCGATATCGCGTTTTAAGAAGCATAAAAACGTGTAGACGAGGAATACATAACACTTCGCAAATCATATTATATCTTACCATGAAACATAGAAATGAGATGCGATAGCGCGTTTTAAGAAGCATAAAAACACTATTGCTACGATACGTAGACACCTGCAAACGCTATTTCCTAGCAAGGAATTGTCGCATTTACATTCATTTGAAGTGTAGACGAGGAATACATAACACTTCGCAAATCACATTATATCTTACCATCAAACATAGAAATGAGATGCGATATCGCGTTTTAAGAATCATTAGAACCCTATCCCTACGATACGTAAACATCTGCAAACGCTATTTACTAGCAAGGAAGAGTCGCATTTACATTCATTTGAATCGTAGTCGAGAAATGCATAACACTTCGCAAATCATATTATATCATACCATGAAACATAGAAATGAGATGCGATATCGCGTTTTAAGAAGCATTAGCACTCTATTGCTTCGATACGTAGACATCTGCAAACGCTATTTCCTAGCAAGGACGGGTCGCATTTACATTCATTTGAAGTGTAGACGAGGAATACATGACATTTCGCAAATCATATTATATCTTACCATGAAACATAGAAATGAGATGCAATATCACGTTTTAAGAAGCATTAGAACTCCATCCCTACGATACGTAAACATCTGCAAACGCTATTTCCCTGCAAGGAAGTGTCGCATTTACATTCATTTGAATCGTAGATGAGGAATGCATAACACTTCGCAATGAATATTATATCTTATCATGGAACATAGATATGAGATGCGATATCTCGTTTTAAGAAGCATTTGAACTCTATTGCTTCGTTACGTAGGCATCTGCAAACGCTATTTCCTTGCAAGGAAGTGTCGCATTCACATTCATTTGACGTGTAGACGAGGAATACATAACACTTCGGAAATCATATTATATCTTACCATGAAACATAGAAATGAGATGCGATATCGCGTTTTAAGAAGCATAAAAACGTGTAGACGAGGAGTACATAACACTTCGCAAATCATATTTTATCTTACCATGAAACATAGAAATGAGATGCGATAGCGCGTTTTAAGAAGCATAAAAACACTATTGCTACGATACGTAGACACCTGCAAACGCTATTTCCTAGCAAGGAATTGTCGCATTTACATTCATTTGAAGTGTAGACGAGGAATACATAACACTTCGCAAATCATATTATATCTTACCATGAAACATAGAAATGAGATGCGATATCGCGTTTTAAGAATCATTAGAACCCTATCCCTACGATACGTAAACATCTGCAAACGCTATTTCCTAGCAAGGAAGAGTCGCATTTACATTCATTTGAATCGTAGTCGAGAAATGCATAACACTTCGCAAATCATATTATATCATACCATGAAACATAGAAATGAGATGCGATATCGCGTTTTAAGAAGCATTAGCACTCTATTGCTACGATAAGTGGACATCTGCAAACGCTATTTCCTAGCAAGGACGGGTCGCATTTACAATCATTTGAAGTGTAGACGAGGAATACATGACATTTCGCAAATCATATTATATCTTACCATGAAACATAGAAATGAGATGCAATATCACGTTTTAAGAAGCATTAGAACTCCATCCCTACGATACGTAAACATCTGCAAACGCTATTTCCTAGCAAGGAAGTGTCGCATTTACATTCATTTGAATCGTAGAGGAGGAATGCATAACACGTCGCAATGAATATTATATCTTATCATGCAACATAGTAATGAGATGCGATATCTCGTTTTAAGAAGCATTTGAACTCTATTGCTTCGATACGTAGACATCTGCAAACGCTATTTCCTTGCAAGGAAGTGTTGCATTTACATTCTTTTGAAGTGAATAATAGGTATACAGAAGACTTTACAATGAATGTTATATCTTATCATGCAACATAGTAATGAGATGCGATATCTCGTTTTAATAAGCATAAGAACTCTATTGCTTCGATACGTAGACATCTGCAAACGCTATTTCCTTGGAAGGAAGTGTCGCATTTACATTCTTCTGAAGTAGATACGAGGTATACATAACACTTTACAATGAATATTATATATTATCATGCAACATTATAATGAGATGCGATATCGCGTTTTAAGAAGCATTAGAACTCTATTGCTACGATACGTAGACATCTGCAAACGCTATTTCCTAGCAAGGAAGTGTCGCATTTACGTCCGTTTCAATCGTAGACGAGGAATGCATAACACTTCGCAATGAATATTACATCTTATCATGAAACATAGATATGAGATGCAATATCTCGTTTTAAGAAGCATTTGAACTCTATTGCCTCGATACGTAGACATCTGCAAACGCTATTTCCTTGCAAGGAAGTGTCGCATTTACATTCATTTGAAGTGTAGACGAGGAATACATAACACTTCGCAAATCATATTATATCTTACCATGAAACATAGAAATGAAGATGCGATATCGCGTTTTAAGAAGCATTAGAACTCTATTTCCTCGATGCGTAGACATCTGCAAACACTATTTCCTTGCAAGGAAGTGTCCCATTTACATTCTTCTGAAGAGAATACGAGGTATACATAATACTTCGCAATGAATACTATACCTTGTCATGAAACGTAGAAATGAGATGCGTTATCACGTTTGAAGAAGCATTTGAAATCTATTGCTTCGATACGTAGACATCTGTAAACGCTATTTCCTTGCAAGGAAGTGTCGCATTTACATTCTTCTGTAGTGAATACGAGGTATACATAACACTTTACAATGAATATTATATATTATCATGAAACATAGAAATGGGATGCGATATCGCGTTTTAAGAAGCATTTGAAATCTATTGCTTCGATACGTAGACATCTGTAAACGCTATTTCCTTGCAGGGAAGTGCCGCATTTACATTCATTTGAAGTGTAGACGAGGAATACATAATACTTCGCAAGTCATATTATATCTTACCATGAAACATAGAATTGAGATGCGATATCGCGTTTTAAGAAGCACTAGAACTCTATTTCTTCGATACGTAGACATCTGCAAACGCTATTTCCTTGCAAGGAAGTGACGCATTTACATTCTTCTGAAGAGAATACGAGGTATACATAACACTTTACAATGAATATTATATCTTACCATGAAACATAGAAATGAGATGCAATATCACGTTTTAAGAAGCATTAGAACTCTATCCCTACGATACGTAAACATCTGCAAACGCTGTTTCCTAGCAAGGAAGTGGCGCATTTACATTCATTTGAATCGTAGACGAGGAATGCATAACACTGCGCAATGAATATTATATCTTATCATGAAACATCGATATGAGATGCAATATCTCGTTTTAAGAAGCATTTGAACTCTATTGCCTCGATACGTAGACATCTGCAAACGCTATTTCCTTGCAAGGAAGTGTCGCATTTACATTCATTTGAAGTGTAGACGAGGAATACATAACACTTCGCAAATCATATTATATCTTACCATGAAACATAGAAATGAAGATGCGATATCGCGTTTTAAGAAGCATTAGAACTCTATTTCTTCGATACGTAGACATCTGCAAACGCTATTTCCTTGCAAGGAAGTGTCGCATTTACATTCTTCTGAAGAGAATACGAGGTATACATAACACTTTACAATGAATATTATATCTTACCATGAAACATAGAAATGAGATGCAATATCACGTTTTAAGAAGCATTAGAACTCTATCCCTACGATACGTAAACATCTGCAAACGCTATTTCCTAGCAAGGAAGTGGCGCATTTACATTCATTTGAATCGTAGACGAGGAATGCATAACACTGCGCAATGAATATTATATCTTATCATGCTACATTGTAATGAGATGCGATATCTCGTTTTAAGAAGCATTTGAACTCTAATGCTTCGATACGTAGACATCTGCAAACGCTATTTCCTTGCAAGGAAGTGTCGCATTTACATTCTTCTGAAGAGAATACGAGGTATACATAACACTTCACAATGAATATTATATCCTAACATGCAACATAGAAATGAGATGCGATATCGCGTTTTAAGAAGCATTAGAACTCTAAAGCTACGATAGGTAGACATCTGCAAACGCTATCTCCTTGCAAGGAAGTGTCGCATTTACATTCTTCTGAAGAGAATACGAGGTATACATAACACTTTACAATGAATATTATATCCTAACATGCAACATAGAAATGAGATGCGATGTCGCGTTTTAAGAAGCATTAGAACTCTATTGCTACGATAGGTAGACATCTGCAAACGCTATTTCCTTGCAAGGAAGTGTCGCATTTACATTCATTTGAAGTGTAGACGTGGAATACATAACACTTCGCAAATCATATTATATCTTACCATGAAACATAGAAATGAGATGCGATATCGCGTTTTAAGAAGCATAAGTGCTGAATTTCTACGATACGTAGACATCTGCAAACGCTATTTCCTTGCAAGGAAGTGTCGCATTTACATTCTTCTGAACAGAATACGAGGTATACATAACACTTTACAATGAA
>NW_027490617.1:0-96843 GCF_050948175.1 Xylocopa sonorina
TCCTTGCAAGGAAATAGCGTTTGCAGATGTCTACGTATCGTAGCAATAGAGTTCTTATGATTCTTAAAACGCGATATGGCATCTCATTTCTATGTTTCATGGTAAGGTATAATATGATTTTCGAAGTGTCCTGTATTCCTGGTCTACACTTCAAATGAATGTAAATGCGACTCTTACTTGCAAGGAAATAGCGTTTGCAGATGTCTATATATCGAAGCAATAGATTTCTAATGCTTCTTAAAACGCGATATCGCATCTCATTTCTATGTTTCATGGTTAGATATAATATGATTTGCGGAGTGTTATGTATTCCTCGTCTACACTTCAAATGAATGTGAATGCGACACTTCCTTGCTAGGAAATAGCGTCTGCAGATGTCTAGGTATCGTAGCAATAGAGTTCTAATGCCTCTTAAAACGCGATATCGCACCTCATTTCTATGTTTCATGGTAAGGTATAATATGATTTTCGAAGTGTCCTGTATTCCTCGTCTACACTTCAAATGAATGTAAATGCGACACTTCCTTGCAAGGAAATAGCGTTTGCAGATGTCTACGTATCGTAGCAATAGAGTTCTTATGATTCTTAAAACGCGATATCGCATCTCATTTCTATGTTTCATGGTAAGGTATAATATGATTTTCGAAGTGTCCTGTATTCCTCGTCTACACTTCAAATGAATGTAAATGCGACTCTTACTTGCAAGGAAATAGCGTTTGCAGATGTCTACGTATCGAAGCAATAGTGTTCAAATGCTTCTTAAAACGTGATATCGCATCTCATTTCTATGTTTCATGGTAAGATAAGATATGATTTGCGAAGTATCATGTATTCCTCGTCTACACTTCAAATGAATGTAAATGCCACACTTCTTTGCAAGGAAATAGCGTTTGCAGATGTCTACGTATCGTAGCAATAGAGTTCATATGATTCTTAAAACGCGATATCGCATCTCATTTCTATGTTTCATGGTAAGATATAATATGAATTGCGAAGTATCATGTATTCCTCGTCTACACTTCAAATGAATGAAAATGCGACACTTCCTTGCTAGGAAATAGCGATTGCAGATGTCTACGTATCGTAGCAATAGAGTTCATATTATCCTTAAAACGCGATATCGCATCTCATTTCTATGTTTCATGGTAAGATATAACATGATTTGCGAAGTGTTATGCATTCCTCGTCTACGATTCAAATGAATGTAAATGCGACACTTCCTTGCAAGGAAATAGCGTTTGCAGATGTCTACGTATCGTAGCGATAGAGTTCTTATGATTCTTAAAAGGCAATATCGCATCTCATTTCTACGTTTCATGGTAAGGTATAATATGATATGCGAAGTGTTAAGTATTCCTCGTCTACACTTCAAATGAATGTAAATGTGACATTTCCTTGCAAGGAAATAGCGTCTGCAGATGTCTAGGTATCGTAGCAATAGAGTTCTAATGCCTCTTGAAACGCGATATCGCATCTCATTTCTATGTTTCAAGGTAAGATATAATATGATTTGCGAAGTATCATGTATTCCTCGTCTACACTTCAAATGAATGTAAATGCGACACTTCCTTGCTAGGAAGTAGCGATTGCAGATGTCTACGTATCGTAGCAATGGAGTTCATATGATTCTTAAAACGCGATATCGCATCTCATTTCTATGTTTCATGGTAAGATATAACATGATTTGCGAAGTGTTATGTATCCCTCGTCTACACTTCAAATGAATGTAAATGCGACACTTCCTTGCAAGGAAATAGCGTTTGCAGATGTCTACGTATCGTAGCAATAGAGTTCTTATGATTCATAAAACGCGATATCGCATCTCATTTCTATGTATCATGGTAAGGTATAATATGATTTTCGAAGTGTCCTGTATTCCTCGTCTACACTTCAAATGAATGTAAATGCGACTCGTACTTGCAAGGAAATAGCGTTTGCAGATGTCTACGTATCGAAGCAATAGTGTTCAAATGCTTCTTAAAACGCGATATCGCATCTCATTTCTATGTTTCATGGTAAGATATGATATGGTTTGCGAAGTATCATGTATTCCTCGTTTACACTTCAAATGAATGTAAATGCCACACTTCTTTGCAAGGAAATAGCGTTTGCAGATGTCTACGTATCGTTGCAATAGAGTTCTTGTGATTCTTAAAACGCGATATCGCATCTCATTTCTATGTTTCATGGTAAGATATAATATGATTTGCGGAGTGTTATGTATTCCTCGTCTACACTTCAAATGAATGTAAATGCGACACTTCCTTGCAAGGAAATAGCGTTTGCAGATGTCTACTTATCGTAGCAATAGAGTTCTTATGATTCTTAAAACGCGATATCGCATCTCAATTCTATGTTTCATGGTAAGATATAATATGATTTGCGAAGTGTTATGTATTCCTCGTCTACACTTCAAATGAATGTAAATGCGACACTTCTTTGCAAGAAAATAGAGATTGCAGATGTCTACGTATCGTAGCAATAGAGTTCATATGATTCTTAAAACGCGATATCGCATCTCATTTCTAGGTTTCATGGTAAGATATAGCATGATTTGCGAAGTGTTATGTATTCCTCGTCTACACTTCAAATGAATGTGAATGCGATACCTCCTCGCTAGGAAATAGCGTTTGCAAATGTCTACATACCGTAGCAATAGTGTTCTAATGCTTCTTAAGACGCGATATCGCATCTCATTTCTATGTTTCATGGTAAGATATAATATGATTTGCGAAGTATCATGTATTCCTCGTCTACACTTCAAATGAATGTAAATGCGACACTTCCTTGCTAGGAAATAGCGATTGCAGATGTCTACGTATCGTAGCAATAGAGTTCATATGATTCTTCAAACGCGATATCGCATCTCATTCCTATGTTTCATGGTAAGATATAACATGATTTGCGAAGTGTTATGTATTCCTGGTCTACACTTCAAATGAATATAAATGCGACACTTCTTTGCTAGGAAATAGCGTTTGCAAATATCTACATATCGTAGCAATAGTGTTCTAATGCTTCTTAAAACGCGATATCGCATCTCATTTCTATGTTTCATGGTAAGATATAATATGAATTGCGAAGTATCATGTATTCCTCGTCTACACTTCAAATGAATGTAAATGCGACACTTCCTTGCTAGGAAATAGCGATTGCAGATGTCTACGTATCGTAGCAATAGAGTTCATATTATCCTTAAAACGCGATATCTCATCTCATTTCTATGTTTCATGGTAAGATATAACATGATTTGCGAAGTGTTATGCATTCCTCGTCTACGATTCAAATGAATGTAAATGCGACACTTCCTTGCAAGGAAATAGCGTTTGCAGATGTCTACGTATCGTAGCGATAGAGTTCTTATGATTCTTAGAAGGCGATATCGCATCTCATTTCTACGTTTCATGGTAAGGTATAATATGATATGCGATGTGTTATGTATTCCTCGTCTACACTTCAAATGAATGTAAATGTGACATTTCCTTGCAAGGAAATAGCGTCTGCAGATGTCTAGGTATCGTAGCAATAGAGTTCTAATGCCTCTTAAAACGCGATATCGCATCTCATTCCTATGTTTCATGGTAAGATATAATATGATTTGCGATTTGTTATGTATTCCTCGTCTACACTTCAAATGAATGTGAATGCGACACTTCCTCGTTAGGAAATAGCGTTTGCAGATGTCTACGTATCGTAGCAATAGAGTTCTAATGCTTCTTAAAACGCGATATCGCATCTCATTTCTATGTTTCATGGTAAGATATAATATGATTTTCGAAGTGTTATGTATTCCTCGCCTACACTTCAAATGAATGTAAATGCGACACTTCTTTGCTAGGAAATAGCGTTTGCAAATGTCTACCTATCGTAGCAATAGTGTTCTATTGCTTCTTAAAACGCGATATCGCATCTCATTTCTATGTTTCATGGTAAGAAATAATATGATTTGCGATGTATCATGTATTCCTCATCTACACTTCAAATGAATGTAAATGCGACACTTCCTTGCTAGGAAATAGCGTCTGCAGATGTCTAGGTATCGTAGCAATAGAGTTCTTATGATTCTTAAGACGCGATATCCCATCTCATTTCTATGTTTCATGGTAAGACATAATATGATTTGCGAAGTGTTATGTATTCCTCGTTTACACTTCAAATGAATGTAAATGCGACACTTCTTTGCTAGGAAATAGCGTTTGCAAATGTCTACATATCGTAGCAATAGTGTTCTAATGCTTCTTAAAACGCGATATCACATCTCATTGCTATGTTTCATGGTAAGATATAATATGATTTGCGAAGTATCCTGTATTCCTCGTCTACACTTCAAATGAATGTAAATGCGACACTTCCTTGCAAGGAAATAGCGTTTGCAGATGTCTACGTATCGTAGCAATAGAGTTCTAATGCTTCTTAAAACGCGATATCGCATCTCATTTCTATGTTTCATGGTAAGATATAATATGATTTGCGAAGTGTTATGTATTCCTCGCCTACACTTCAAATGAATGTAAATGCGACACTTCTTTGCTTGGAAATAGCGTTTGCAAATGTCTACCTATCGTAGCAATAGTGTTCTAATGCTTCTTAAAACGCGATATCGCATCTCATTTCTATGTTTCATGGTAAGATATAATATGATTTGCGAAGTGTTATGTATTCCCCGTCTACACTTCAAATGAATGTAAATGCGACACTTCTTTGCTAGGAAATAGCGTTTGCAAATGTCTACCTATCGTAGCAATAGCGTTCTAATGCTTCTTAAAACGCGATATCGCATCTCATCTCTATGTTTCATGATAAGATATAATATGATTTGCGAAGTATCATGTATTCCTCGTCTACACTTCAAATGAATGTAAATGCGACACTTCCTTGCTAGGAAATAGCGATTGCAGATGTCTACGTATCGTTGCAATAGAGTTCTTATGATTCTTAAAACGCTATATCGCATCTCATTTCTATGTTTCATGGTAAGATATAATATGATTTGCGGAGTGTTATGTATTCCTCGTCTACACTTCAAATGAATGTAAATGCGACACTTCCTTGCAAGGAAATAGCGTTTGCAGATGTCTACGTATCGTAGCAATAGAGATCTTATGATCCTTAAAACGCGATATCGCATCTCATTTCTATGTTTCATGGTAAGATATAATATGATTTGCGAAGTGTTATGTATTCCTCGTCTACACTTCAAACGAATGTAAATGCGACACTTCTTTGCAAGGAAATAGCGTTTGCAGATGTCTACGTATCGTAGCAATAGAGTTCTTATGATTCTTAAAACGCGATATCGCATCTCATTTCTATGTTTCATGGTAAGATATAACATGATTTGCGAAGTGTCATGTATTCCTCGTCTACACTTCAAATGAATGTAAATGCGACACTTCCTTGCAAGGAAATAGCGTTTGCAGATGTCTACGTATCGTAGAAATAGTGTTCTAATGCTTCTTAAAACGTGATATCGCATCTCATTTCTATGTTTCATGGTGAGATATAATATGATTTGCGAAGTATCATGTATTCCTCGTCTACACATCAAATGAATGTAAATGCGACACTTCCTTGCTAGGAAATAGCGTCTGCAGATGTCTAGTTGTCGTAGCAATAGAGTTCTAATGCTTCTTAAAACTCGATATCGCATCTCATTTCTATGTTTCATGGTAAGATGTAATATGATTTGCGAAGTGTTATGCATTCCTCGTCTACGATTCAAATGAATGTGAATGCGACACTTCCTTGCAAGGAAATAGCGTTTGCAGATGTCTACGTATCGTAACAATAGAGCTCTTATAATTCTTAAAACGCGATATCGCATCTCATTTCTATGTTTCATGGTAAGATATAACATGATTTGCGAAGTGTTATGTATTCCTCGTCTACACTTCAAATGAATGTGAATGCGACACTTCTTTGCTTGGAAATAGCGTTTGCAAATGTCTACGTATCGTTAGCAATAGCTTTCTAATGCTTCTTAAAACGCGATATCGCATCTCATTTCTATGTTTCATGGTAAGATATAATATGATTTTCGAAGTGTCCTGTATTTCTCGTCTACACTTCAAATGAATGTAAATGCGACTCTTCCTTGCAAGGAAATAGCGTTTGCAGATGTCTACGTATCGAAGCAATAGAGTTCAAATGCTACTTAAAACGCGATATCGCATCTCATTTCTATGTTTCATGGTAAGATGTGATATGATTTGCGATGTGTTATGCATTCCTCGTCTACACTTCAAATGAATGTGAATGCGATACTTCCTCGCTAGGAAATAGCTTTTGCAGATGTCTACGTCTCGTTAGCAATAGCTTTCTAATGCTTCTTAAAACGCGATATCGCATCTCATTTCTATGTTTCATGGTAAGATATAATATGATTTTCGAAGTGTCCTGTATTCCTCGTCTACACTTCAAATGAATGTAAATGCGACTCTTCCTTGCAAGGAAATAGCGTTTGCAGATGTCTACGTATCGAAGCAATAGAGTTCAAATGCTACTTAAAACGCGATATCGCATCTCATTTCTATGTTTCATGGTAAGATGTAATATGATTTGCGAAATGTTATGCATTCCTCGTCTACGATTCAAATGGATGTAAATGCGACACTTCCTTGCAAGGAAATAGCGTTTGCAGATGTTTACGTATCGAAGCAATGGAGTTCAAATGCTTCTTAAAACGAGATATTGCATCTCATATCTATGTTTCATGATAAGATATAATATTCATTGCGAAGTGTTATGCATTCCTCGTCTACGATTCAAATGAATGTAAATGCGACACTTCCTTGCAAGGAAATAGCGTTTGCAGATGTCTACGTATCGTAGCAATAGAGTTCTTATGATTCTTAAAACGCGATATTGCATCTCATTTCTATGTTTCATGGTAAGATATAACATGATTTGCGAATTGTTATGTATTCCTCGTCTACACTTCAAATGAATGTGAATGCGACACTTCCTCGCTAGGAAATAGCGTTTGCAGATGTCTACGTATCGTAGCAATAGAGTTCTAATGCTTCTTAAAACGCGATATCGCATCTCATTTCTATGTTTCATGGTAAGATATAATATGATTTGCTAAGTGTTATGTATTCCGCGTCTACACTTCAAATAAATGTAAATGCGACACTGCTTTGCTAGGAAATAGCGCTTGCAAATGTCTACATATCGTTAGCAATAACTTTCTAATGCTTCTTAAAACGCGATATCGCATCTCATTTCTATGTTTCATGGTAAGATATAATATGATTTGCGGAGTGTTATGTATTCCTCGTCTACACTTCAAATGAATGTAAATGCGACACTTCCTTGCAAGGAAATTGCGTTTGCAAATGTCTACCTATCGTAGCAGTAGTGTTCTTATGATTCTTAAAACGCGATATCGCATCACATTTCTATGTTTCATGGTAAGATATAATATGATTTGCGGAGTGTTATGTATTCCACGTCTACACTTCAAATGAATGTGAATGCGACACTTCCTCGCTAGGAAATAGCGTTTGCAGATGTCTAGGTATCGTAGCAATAGAGATCTGACGCCTCTTAAAACGCGATATCGCATCTCATTTCTATGTTTCATGGTAAGATATAATATGATTTGCGAAGTTTCATGTATTCCTCGCCTACACTTCAAATGAATGTAAATGCGACAGTTTCTTTGCTTGGAAATAGCGTTTGCAAATGTCTACCTATCGTAGCAATAGTGTTCTAATGCTTCTTAAAACGCGATATCGCATCTCATCTCTATGTTTCATGGTAAGATATAATATGATTTGCGAAGTATCATGTATTCCTCGTCTACACTTCAAACGAATGTAAATGCGACACTTCCTTGCTAGGAAATAGCGTCTGCAGATGTCTAGGTATCGTAGCAATAGAGTTCTGACGCCTCTTAAAACGCGATATCGCATCTCATTTCTATGTTTCATGGTAAGATATAATATGATTTGCGAAGTGTTATGTATTCCCCGTCTACACTTCAAATGAATGTAAATGCGACACTTCCTTGCAAGGAAATAGCGATTGCAGATGTCTACGTATCGTTGCAATAGAGTTCTTATGATTCTTAAAACGCTATATCGCATCTCATTTCTATGTTTCATGGTAAGATATAATATGATTTGCGGAGTGTTATGTATTCCTCGTCTACACTTCAAATGAATGTAAATGCGACACTTCCTTGCAAGGAAATAGCGTTTGCAGATGTCTACGTATCGTAGCAATAGAGATCTTATGATCCTTAAAACGCGATATCGCATCTCATTTCTATGTTTCATGGTAAGATATAATATGATTTGCGAAGTGTTATGTATTCCTCGTCTACACTTCAAACGAATGTAAATGCGACACTTCTTTGCAAGGAAATAGCGTTTGCAGATGTCTACGTATCGTAGCAATAGAGTTCTTATGATTCTTAAAACGCGATATCGCATCTCATTTCTATGTTTCATGGTAAGATATAACATGATTTTCGAAGTGTCCTGTATTTCTCGTCTACACTTCAAATGAATGTAAATGCGACTCTTCCTTGCAAGGAAATAGCGTTTGCAGATGTCTACGTATCGAAGCAATAGAGTTCAAATGCTACTTAAAACGCGATATCGCATCTCATTTCTATGTTTCATGGTAAGATGTAATATGATTTGCGATGTGTTATGCACTCCTCGTCTACACTTCAAACGAATGTGAATGCGATACTTCCTCGCTAGGAAATAGCTTTTGCAGATGTCTACGTCTCGTTAGCAATAGCTTTCTAATGCTTCTTAAAACGCGATATCGCATCTCATTTCTATGTTTCATGGTAAGATATAATATGATTTTCGAAGTGTCCTGTATTCCTCGTCTACACTTCAAATGAATGTAAATGCGACTCTTCCTTGCAAGGAAATAGCGTTTGCAGATGTCTACGTATCGAAGCAATAGAGTTCAAATGCTACTTAAAACGCGATATCGCATCTCATTTCTATGTTTCATGGTAAGATGTAATATGATTTGCGAAATGTTATGCATTCCTCGTCTACGACTCAAATGGATGTAAATACGACACTTCCTTGCAAGGAAATAGCGTTTGCAGACGTTTACGTATCGAAGCAATGGAGTTCAAATGCTTCTTAAAACGAGATATTGCATCTCATATCTATGTTTCATGATAAGATATAATATTCATTGCGAAGTGTTATGCATTCCTCGTCTACGATTCAAATGAATGTAAATGCGACACTTCCTTGCAAGGAAATAGCGTTTGCAGATGTCTACGTATCGTAGTAATAGAGTTCTTATGATTCTTAAAACGCGATATTGCATCTCATTTCTATGTTTCATGGTAAGATATAACATGATTTGCGAATTGTTATGTATTCCTCGTCTACACTTCAAATGATTGTGAATGCGACACTTCCTCGCTAGGAAATAGCGTTTGCAGATGTCTACGTATCGTAGCAATAGAGTTCTAATGCTTCTTAAAACGCGATATCGCATCTCATTTCTATGTTTCATGGTAAGATATAATATGATTTGCGGAGTGTTATGTATTCCACGTCTACACTTCAAATGAATGTGAATGCGACACTTCCTCGCTAGGAAATAGCGTTTGCAGATGTCTACGTATCGTAGCAGTAGAGTTCTAATGCTTCTTAAAACGCGATATCGCATCTCATTTCTATGTTTCATGGTAAGATATAATATGATTTGCGAAGTGTTATGTACTCCTCGTCTACACATCAAATGAATGTAAATGCGACACTATCTTGCAAGGAAATAGCGTTTGCAGATGTCTACGTATTGTAACAATGGATTTCTGATGCTTCTTAAAACGCGATATCGCATCTCATTTCTATGTTTCATGGTAAGATATAATATGATTTGCGAAATGTTATGTATTCCTCGTCTACACTTCAAATGAATGTAAATGCGACACTTCTTTGCAAGGAAATAGCGTTTGCAGATGTCTACGTATCGAAGCAATAGAGTTCAAATGCTTCTTAAAACGAGATATTGCATCTCATATCTATGTTTCATAAGATATATTATTCATTGCGAAGTGTTATGCATTCCTCGTCTACGATTCAAATGAAAGTAAATGCGACACTTCCTTGCAAGGAAATAGCGTTTGCAGATGTCTACGTATCGTAGCAACAGCTTTCTAATGCCTCTTAAAACGCGATATCGCATCTCATTTCTATGTTTCATGGTAAGATATAATATGATTTGCGAAGTGTTATGTATTCCTCGTCTACACTTCAAACGAATGTAAATGCGACACTTCTTTGCAAGGAAATAGCGTTTGCAGATGTCTACGCATCGTAGCAATAGAGTTCTTATTATTCTTAAAACGCGATATCGCATCTCATTTCTATGTTTCATGGTAAGATATAACATGATTTGCGAATTGCTATGTATTCCTCGTCTATACTTCAAATGAATGTGAATGCGACACTTCCTCGCTAGGAAATAGCGTTTGCAGATGTCTACGTATCGTAGCAATAGTGTTCTAATGCTTCTTAAAACGCGATATCGCATCTCATTTCTATGTTTCATGGTAAGATATAATATGATTTGCGAAGTGTTATGTATTCCTCGACTACACTTCAAATGAATGTAAATGCGACACTCCTTTGCTTGGAAATAGCGTTTGCAAATGTCTACCTATCGTAGCAATAGTGTTCTAATGCTTCTTAAAACGCGATATCGCATCTCATTTCTATGTTTCATGGTAAGATATAATATGATTTGCGAAGTATCATGTACTCCTCGTCTACACTTCAAATGAATGTAAATGCGACACTTCCTTGCTAGGAAATAGTGTCTGCAGATGTCTAGGTATCGTAGCAATAGAGTTCTAATGCCTCTTAAAACGCGATATCGCATCTCATTTCTATGTTTCATGGTAAGTTATAATATGATTTGCGAAGTGTCATGTATTCCTCGTCTACACTTCAAATGAATGTAAATGCGACACTTCCTTGCAAGGAAATAGCGTTTGCAGATGTCTACGTATCGTAGCAATAGAGTTCCTATGATTCTTAAAACGCGATATCGCATCTCATTTCTATGTTTCATGGTAAGATATAACATGATTTGCGAAGTGTTATGTATTCCTCGTCTACACTTCAAATGAATGTGAATGCGATACTTCCTCGCTAGGAAATAGCTTTTGCAGATGTCTACGTCTCGTTAGCAATAGCTTTCTAATGCTTCTTAAAACGCGATATCGCATCTCATTTCTATGTTTCATGGTAAGATATAATATGATTTTCGAAGTGTCCTGTATTCCTCGTCCACACTTCAAATGAATGTAAATGCGACTCTTCCTTGCAAGGAAATAGCGTTTGCAGATGTCTACGTATCGAAGCAATAGAGTTCAAATGCTACTTAAAACGCGATATCGCATCTCATTTCTATGTTTCATGGTAAGATGTAATATGATTTGCGAGGTGTTATGCATTCCTCGTCTACGATTCAAATGGATGTAAATGCGACACTTCCTTGCAAGGAAATAGCGTTTGCAGATGTTTACGTATAGAAGCAATGGAGTTCAAATGCTTCTTAAAACGAGATATTGCATCTCATATCTATGTTTCATGATAAGATATAATATTCATTGCGAAGTGTTATGCATTCCTCGTCTACGATTCAAATGAATGTAAATGCGACACTTCCTTGCAAGGAAATAGCGTTTGCAGATGTCTACGTATCGTAGCAATAGAGTTCTGGTGATTCTTAAAATGCGATATTGCATCTCATTTCTATGTTTCATGGTATGATATAACATGATTTGCGAATTGTTATGTATTCCTCGTCTACACTTCAAATGAATGTGAATGCGACACTTCCTCGCTAGGAAATAGCGTTTGCAGATGTCTACGTATCGTAGCAATAGAGTTCTAATGCTTCTTAAAACGCGATATCGCATCTCATTTCTATGTTTCATGGTAAGATATAATATGATTTGCGAAGTGTTCTGTATTCCTCGCCTACACTTCAAATGAATGTAAATGCGACACTTCTTTGCTTGGAAATAGCGTTTGCAAATGTCTACCTATCGTAGCAATAGTGTTCTAATGCTTTTTAAAACGCGATATCGCATCTCATTTCTATGTTTCATGGTAAGATATAATATGATTTGCGAAGTATCATGTATTCCTCGTCTACACTTCAAATGAATGTAAATGCGACACTTCCTTGCTAGGAAATAGCGTCTGCAGATGTCTAGGTATCGTAGCAATTGAGTTCTAATGCCTCTTAAAACGCGATATCGCATCTCATTTCTATGTTTCATGGTAAGATATAATATGATTTGCGAAGTATCATGTATTCCTCGTCTACACTTCAAATGAATGTAAATGCGACACTTCCTTGCTAGGAAATAGCGATTGCAGATGTCTACGTATCGTAGCAATAGAGTTCATATGATTCTTAAAACGCGATATCGCATCTCGTTTCTATGTTTCATGGTAAGATATAACATGATTTGCGTAGTGTTATGTATTCCTCGTCTACACTTCAAATGAATGTGATTGCGATACTTCCTCGCGAGGAAATAGCGTTTGCAGATGTCTACGTATCGTAGCAATAGCTTTCTAATGCTTCTTAAAACGCGATATCGCCTCTCATTTCTATGTTTCATGGTAAGATATAATATGATTTGCGAAGTGTTATGTATTCCTCGTCTACACTTCAAATGAATGTAAATGCGACACTTCCTTGCAAGGAAATAGCGTCTGCAGATGTCTAGGTATCGTAGCAATAGAGATCTAATGCTTCTTAAAACGCGATATCGCATCTCATTTCTATGTTTCATGGTAAGATATAATATGATTTGCTAAGTGTTATGTATTCCTCGTCTACATTTCAAATAAATGTAAATGCGACACTGCTTTGCTAGGAAATAGCGCTTGCAAATGTCTACATATCGTTAGCAATAACTTTCTAATGCTTCTTAAAACGCGATATTGCATCTCATTTCTATGTTTCATGGTAAGATATAATATGATTTGCGGAGTGTTATGTATTCCTCGTCTACACTTCAAATGAATGTAAATGCGACACTTCCTTGCAAGGAAATTGCGTTTGCAAATGTCTACCTATCGTAGCAGTAGTGTTCTTATGATTCTTAAAACGCGATATCGCATCACATTTCTATGTTTCATGGTAAGATATAATATGATTTGCGAAGTGTTATGTACTCCTCGTCTACACATCAAATGAATGTAAATGCGACACTATCTTGCAAGGAAATAGCGTTTGCAGATGTCTACGTATTGTAGCAATGGATTTCTGATGCTTCTTAAAACGCGATATCGCATCTCATTTCTATGTTTCATGGTAAGATATAATATGATTTGCGAAATGTTATGTATTCCTCGTCTACACTTCAAATGAATGTAAATGCGACACTTCTTTGCAAGGAAATAGCGTTTGCAGATGTCTACGTATCGAAGCAATAGAGTTCAAATGCTTCTTAAAACGAGATATTGCATCTCATATCTATGTTTCATAAGATATATTATTCATTGCGATGTGTTATGCATTCCTCGTCTACGATTCAAATGAAAGTAAATGCGACACTTCCTTGCAAGGAAATAGCGTTTGCAGATGTCTACGTATCGTAGCAATAGCTTTCTAATGCCTCTTAAAACGCGATATCGCATCTCATTTCTATGTTTCATGGTATGATATAATATGATTTGCGAAGTGTTATGTATTCCTCGTCTACACTTCAAATGAATGTAAATGCGACACTTCTTTGCTAGGAAATAGCGTTTGCAAATGTCTACCTGTCGTAGCAATAGCGTTCTAATGCTTCTTAAAACGCGATATCGCATCTCATCTCTATGTTTCATGATAAGATATAATATGATTTGCGAAGTATCACGTATTCCTCGTCTACACTTCAAATGAATGTAAATGCGACACTTCCTTGCTAGGAAATAGCGATTGCAGGTGTCTACGTATCGTTGCAATAGAGTTCTTATGATTCTTAAAACGCTATATCGCATCTCATTTCTATGTTTCATGGTAAGATGTAATATGATTTGCGGAGTGTTATGTATTCCTCGTCTACACTTCAAATGAATGTGAATGCGACACTTCCTTGCAAGGAAATAGCGTTTGCAGATGTCTACGTATCGTGGCAGTAGAGTTCTAATGCTTCTTAAAACGCGATATCGCATCTCATTTCTATGTTTCATGGTAAGATATAATATGATTTGCGAAGTGTTATGTATTCCTCGTCTACACATCAAATGAATGTAAATGCGACACTATCTTGCAAGGAAATAGCGTTTGCAGATGTCTACGTATTGTAGCAATGGATTTCTGATGCTTCTTAAAACGAGATAATGCATCTCATATCTATGTTTAATAAGATATACTATTCATTGCGAAGTGTTATGCATTCCTCGTCTACGATACAAATGAAAGTAAATGCGACACTTCCTTGCAAGGAAATAGCGTCTGCAGATGTCTACGTATCGTAGCAATAGAGTTCTTATGATTCTTAAAACGCGATATCGCATTTCATTTCTATGTTTCATGGTAAGATATAACATGATTTGCGATGCGTTATGTATTCCTCGTCTACACTTCAAATGAATGTGAATGCGATACTTCCTCGCTAGGAAATAGCTTTTGCAGATGTCTACGTATCGTTAGCAATAGCTTTGTAATGCTTCTCAAAACGCGATATCGCATCTCATTTCTATGTTTCATTGTAAGATATAATATGATTTGCGAAGTGTCATGTATTCCTCGTCTACACTTCAAATGAATGTAAATGCGACACTTCCTTGCAAGGAAATAGCGTTTGCAGATGTCAACGTATCGTAGCAATAGAGTTCTTATGATTCTTAAAACGCGATATTGCATCTCATTTCTATGTTTCATGGTAAGATATAATATGATTTGCGAAGTATCATTTATTCCTCGTCTACGCTTCAAATGAATGTAAATACGACACTTCCTTGCTAGGAAATAGCGTCCGCAGATGTCTAGGTATCGTAGCAATAGAGTTCTAATGCCTCTTAAAACGCGATATCGCATCTCATTTCTATGTTTCATGGTAAGATATAATATGATTTGCGAAGTGTTATGTATTCCTCGCCTACACTACAAATGAATGTAAATGCGACACTTCTTTGCTTGGAAATAGCGTTTGCAAATGTCTACCTATCGTAGCAATAGTGTTCTAATGCTTCTTAAAACGCGATATCGCATCTCATTTCTATGTTTCATGGTAAGATATAATAAGATTTGCGATGTGTTATGTATTCCTCGTCTACACTTCAAGTGAATGTAAATGCGACACTTCCTTGCAAGGAAATAGCGTTTGCAAGTGTCTACCTATCGTAGCAATAGTGTTCTAATGACTCTTAAGACGCGATATCGCATCTCATTTCTATGTTTCATGGTAAGATATAATATGATTTGCGAAGTATCATGTATTCCTCGTCTACACTTCAAATGAATGTAAATGCGGCACTTCCTTGCTAGGAAATAGCGATTGCAGAAGTCTACGTATCGTAGCAATAGAGTTCATATGATTCTTAAAACGCGATATCGCATCTCGTTTCTATGTTTCATGGTAAGATATAACATGATTTGCGAAGTGTTATGTATTCCTCGTCTACACTTCAAATGAATGTGATTGCGACACTTCCTTGCTAGGAAATAGCGTCTGCAGATGTCTAGGTATCGTAGCAATAGAGTTCTAATGCTTCTTAAAACTCGATATCGCATCTCATTTCTATGTTTCATGGTAAGATGTAATATGATTTGCGAAGTGTTATGCATTCCTCGTCTACGATTCAAATGAATGTAAATGCGACACTTTCTTGCAAGGAAATAGCGTTTGCAGATGTCTACGTATCGTAGCAATAGAGTTCATTATGATTCTTAAAACGCGATATTGCATCTCATTTTTATGTTTCATGGTAAGATATAATATGATTTGTGAAGTGTTATGTATTCCTCGTCTACACTTCAAATGAATGTGAATGCGACACTTCCACGCTAGGAAGTAGCGTATGCAGATGTCTACATATCGTAGCAATAGAGTTCTAATGCTTCTTAAAACGCGATATCGCATCTCATTTCTATGTTTCATGGTAAGATATATTATTCATTGCGAAGTGTTATGCATTCCTCGTCTACGATTCAAATGAAAGTAAATGCGACACTTCCTTGCAAGGAAATAGCGTTTGCAGATGTCTAAGTATCGTAGCAATAGCTTTCTAATGCACCTTAAAACGCGATATCGCATCTCATTTCTATGTTTCATGGTAAGATATAATATGATTTTCGAAGTGTCCTGTATTCCTCCTCTACGCTTCAAATGAATGTAAATGCGACTCTTCCTTGCAAGGAAATAGCGTTTGCAGATGTCTACGTATCGAAGCAATAGAGTTCAAATGCTTCTTAAAACGCGATATCGCATCTCATTTCTATGTTTCATAAGATATATTATTCATTGCGAAGTGTTATGCATTCCTCGTCTGCGATTCAAATGAAAGTAAATGCGACACTTCCTTGCAAGGAAATAGCGTCTGCAAATGTCTACCTATCGTAGCAGTAGTGTTCTTATGATTCTTAAAACGCGATATCGCATCTCATTTCTATGTTTCATGGTAAGATATAATATGATTTGCGAAGTGTTATGTATTCCTCCTCTACACTTCAAATGAATGTGAATGCGATACTTCCTCGCTAGGAAATAGCGTTTGCAGATGTCTACGTATCGTAGCAATAGCATTCTAGTGCTTCTTAAAACGCGATATCGCATCTCATTTCTATGTTTCATGGTCAGACATAATATGACTTGCGAAGTGTCATGTATTCCTCGTCTACACTTCAAATGAATGTAAATGCGACACTTCCTTGCTAGTAAATAGCGTCTGCAGATGTCTAGGTATCGTAGCAATAGAGTTCTAATGCTTCTTAAAACTCGATATCGCATCTCATTTCTATGTTTCATGGTAAGATATAATATGATTTGCGAAGTGTTATGCATTCCTCCTCTACACTTCAAATGAATGTAAATGCGACTCTTCCTTGCAAGGAAATAGCGTTTGCAGATGTCTACGTATCGAAGCAATAGAGTTCAAATGCTTCTTAAAACGCGATATCGCATCTCATTTCTATGTTTCATAAGATATATTATTCATTGCGAAGTGTTATGCATTCCTCGTCTACGATTCAAATGAAAGTAAATGCGACACTTCCTTGCAAGGAAATAGCGTCTGCAAATGTCTACCTATCGTAGCAGTAGTGTTCTTATGATTCTTAAAACGCGATATCGCATCTCATTTCTATGTTTCATGGTAAGATATAATATGATTTGCGAAGTGTTATGTATTCCTCCTCTACACTTCAAATGAATGTGAATGCGATACTTCCTCGCTAGGAAATAGCGTTTGCAGATGTCTACGTATCGTAGCAATAGCATTCTAGTGCTTCTTAAAACGCGATATCGCATCTCATTTCTATGATTCATGGTAAGATATAATATGATTTGCGAAGTGACATGTATTCCACGTCTACACTTCAAATGAATGTAAATGCGACTCTTCCTTGCAAGGAAATAGCGTTTGCAGATGTCTACGTATCGTAGTAATAGATTTCCAATGCTTCTAAATACGCGATATCGCACCTCATTTCTATGTTTCATGGTAAGATATAATATGATTGGGGAAGTGTTACTGTAACGTCAGGCGTACCGCCTGCCACCCTCCGGCGCCCACCTCATCATCCCCAGCATCCGTATCCGGAGCCCCTGCACACGGGCCACCCGCCGACTCGCCGTCCCTACAGAAGGAGACAAAGGTACGAGAGGGAAGAGGGATGCAGCATGCCGCGCCCACGCGCGATCTCCACACACGAGGGGGAGGACTTCACCCCGTATTACGAGGGCGAGGAGCTGTCCGACACATACTGGGTCGAATCCCCAGCGATCACGAAGCCCTATACGTACTTCTCGTACATGTGGGATTAGAATAAGCACACTACTCATACATGTACATACACACCAACACACACCTAGATTTAAGTAAATATATGTATATATTTTATTCATGCACGGTTATGTTCCGTGCACTCGCGCGCACACTCGACGCTCGCGGCTCACGCTTAACGCGGGCCGCGCCCCACTCCGAACGGCCGCCCCACCACGAGGGCCGAGCGGCCGCCCTACTCCGACCGTCCGCCCCACCGCGAGGGCCCAGCGACTCGCGCGCCGCGCGACCCGAGGAGGTCGCGGACGCGAGATCCGAGAGTCAGTTCGCGTCTCATCTCCGAACCGGAGAGTTCCAATCTCATCTCCGAACTGGAGAGTTCATATCTCATCTCCGAACCGAGGAGTTCTAATCCAGCATCCGAACGATGCACTTCCGATCCGAGCAATAGGCTCATTCGCAACGAGCAATTAGCTCTAATGCATTCGTCTCTATCCATACTCCCATAGCGGAGTCCGTTCGATACTTTATACTATTTCTAATTCTCATTGTAATCGCTAGTCAGTAACTTAGAACTTAGTCAAGTGTATTTAGTATAGTGAAATCATAGAATATAGTTTATTTTTACCAGATTCAAAGTATCTTTATTCGAGTCCAAATACAATTCCTTAATTCTACTCCACGGGTACGCTCGCGATTATTCTATTTCTATATCTCATCTGCGATAGTCTTGAGGCTCGACGACTAGAGCGAACCAGCGCTTAGTTGCTCCATCCTCACTTCTACCGTATACAGAATATCTTGCGCCCAGGTTGATCCCGGTAAGCTAGAGCGAACCAACGCTTAGCCGCGCCGTACTCGACCGAAGTTCAAGTATTCTCGACGAGCCTTGCACCTCCGACAAAGCGTACACGACGCGCGGGGAGGAGAGAGTTTATTCGTCGTCTCGCTCGGGAATACGTGGGTGATGCACCAGAATATTCAATTTCCTGCGTTCGAGTCCTGGTACCTGTGAAGGAGGTTTCCTTCGCCGCACGACCCGTACCTCCGTTCCAGCCGTACGCCGCCGCCATCCCGGTTGCGGATCCAAGGCGCTCCAGGTACCTAGAAAGAGAAATCAGACAGCGGAATCAAGCCTTCGCAAGGTAAGTTTAGTGTTAATTACCGTTTTATCGAGTCCGAAACGCCAACGAACCCGGTCCGGACGCAATTCGCGTTATTTTCGGGAACGGTTACGACTTTGTGCCACCGTTGCGAGCGCAACCGCACCTCGGGACGTGACACGAAAGTTATTTTTGGTGACAGCGGTGGGATAGCCACGCGTTTCCTCCGGAAATTCCGCCGAAAGGAACCGCGAAACTAGATATGGCAACCCGGACTCCGACAAAAACGCGCCAGCAGACACAGCGAGCCGCCGCGATGGCCGATTCCGAACGCGAAAAACGCACTAGCAGAACGCTCGACTTCCAAGACGCTATCGCCGAGCCTCTTCCTAGTACCGCGCAAGAAAATACTTCCGCGAAAAATACGAAAACGACCGATCCTAGTAATGCCGCGTTGCTCCAGCAAATAGAAATTCTACGTCGTGAAATAGAATCTATCCGCAGAACGCCTGATTTAACGCGCGACGATACCGTTTCTCTGGATATTCCTCGGGGAAATCCGCTTTCCGGACATAATTCGAGCTCCGATTTTAATACAAATAGTTCGCAACACGACGAGCTATCGCTTAAGCAGGCCCTCGAAGCCGTGCCGACATTCGATGGTCAGAACATTCCAATTCTTCAGTTTACCCGAGCGTGTAAACGCGCTTATGAGCTTATCCCTAATGGGTGCGAGCGAACTTTCACACGCCTGCTTAAGGGAAAACTCAAGGGTCGTGCCTACGCCGCGCTAGAAGACGAGCCGTGTTACACAATACTCGAATTAACGGACGTTCTTCGCAGCACTTTTTGCTCCGTAAAATCAGCTCATCATTATCGGGGTGAACTTGCTAATATATTTATGCGCGCGAACGAGCACATTCTAGATTACATCGGTCGAGTAAAAGATCTTAGAACCGCTATAATTGATTGCGAGAGGCTTGCTCGACGAGACACACCGGAATCGCTCGATGACGTAGACGCGCTCACCCTACAATGTTTTAAAGACGGTCTCATTCCAGAAATTCGGATGCAAATGACGGTAAATTCATTCGGTACATTGCGAGAAACGTTCGCTCGAGCGCGGGAGCTCTATCAAATGCACGAACGTGATTGCAACCGGCTAGGTAGATCGCGTGTCGCGCGACCAGAATCGCGCGAAAAACCAGCCGAAATTATTTGCCGAAAATGCAATAATATCGGACATTACGCGACCGAGTGTCGGCTCAGACCGCCATCGCCGTACCGACCGCAGGAATACTTGCGATCCAGGGACGTACCGCCTCCTACTCGAGGCCCCGCGTACGAACAACCGAGACAAATCGTAGCCAGGGACGCGCCCAAATTTTGTCGCTATTGCAAGACCCCGGGGCACGAAATAGGCGAGTGCCGAAAAAGGCAGTACAACAACGCGGTAAATAAAAATTCGGGAAACGACAATGGCCTCCGCACCCGCCGCGAGACAGGTGGCGAGGCCGCGCACCAAGTCCGTCCTCTCGCCGCGAACAACTCCAACGCGGAAATCGACGAAACGCCGCGATAAACATAACCGGAAAAACTAGCACGCCAAACGTAATTCTAAAATCCGATCTTCTAATTTCACCAACTCGCTTCATGGTGGACACTGGGGCGGAAATAAATATTATAAAACGTTCGGCTCTAAAAGCATCCGCGCGAATCGATAAGTCCGAGATCGTAATAATAACAGGGGTAACCGATGGCAAAACCGCAACCTTAGGGACGGTGAATCTTGTCATTTTCGGTCGCGTCGTCCCTTTTAATGTGGTCGAGGATGATTTTCCCCTTAAACCAAGCGGGATCCTCGGCTCCGGGTTCTGTATGGACGCAGAAATCTCTTTTCCAAATAAAATAATCAAATGGAATGGTAAGAGAATTCCTTTCGAAGACGATATCGAAACACTCGAGGAACCGTCACCGGACTCGAAAATAAAGCCTCTCCTATCGCCGAAACGTAAACAAGCGCCGCGCACGGAATCTATTCCCCCTCCGCCGCCGCGCCCGCCGCGTAAATCATCGCCTCCGCTGAAACGCGATGCAGCAACGAAATCGAAGCTTCGAACGCAAGACAAAGCAGCTTCTCCGAAGTCAGGAGACCGTATCTCCATTCCGCCGAGATCAAATATCGGTATCAAGGTCCGCGTAGTTAATTCGAACCTCGCGGAAGGTATAATTCCCCGTATCGATCTTGCGCCGGGTATATTTTTCGGAAACGCTCTCGTCAGAGTAATTCGGGGCAAAGCGGTAACTCGAATAATTAATTCATCCGACCGCGCCGTCGAAATCGCGTTACCAGAAATCGTACTTGAGCCCGCGCAAATCATGACTCCCCTCCACGAGGAGGATAGTCCGTCGCTGTATCCGGTTTTTTCTAAATCTACTAAATCTAACGTATCCGCCGTACCGATCGGCTCATCCCAAAAAGGGAAAACTTCTATTTCTTTCTCGAGTCAGACACCATATTCGACACTCGAAACTCCTCCTTCGCGTTGCAAAATCGCGAATGTTCAACAAATCTCCTATGCTCAGGCGGTTAAAAATAATATACAACAGGCGCCGTTAAAACAGACATCGAAATCCGCCAATCCTTCGAAATCTCGCCTAGATCGAATTCTTAGTCTCCTCCGTCTCGACCACCTCAACGCAGAGGAAAGAGAGCACGTCGTCCGTCTCGTTCAAAGCACGCAGGAGCTTTTTCACATTGAGGGGGATAAATTAGGGCATACGTCAGCAACCACGCACAAGATTCCAACCGTCGACGACCGCCCCGTCAATGTGAAACAATACCGATTCCCACCAGCTCATAAGGAGGAGATTCGACGACAAGTCGACAAATTTTTACAAAATGGTGTCATCTCTCCGTCAAAATCACCATATAATTCGCCATTGTGGGTTGTCCCAAAGAAACCGGACTCCTTGGGCAACAAGCAATGGCGCGTCGTCATCGACTACCGCGCACTCAATGAGAAATCTGTCGCCGATGCCTATCCCCTCCCTTGCATTACCGAGATACTTGATCAGCTCGGGAGTGCGAAGTATTTTAGTACATTCGATCTCGCGAGCGGATTTCACCAGATCCCAATGGAGCCCGCCGATGCTCCTAAAACTGCTTTTTCGACGCCTCACGGGCATTATGAATTTAAAAGAATGCCATTCGGATTAAAAAATGCGCCAGCGACGTTCCAACGACTTATGGACAATGTCCTGTCCGGTCTCCAGGGGAACGAAATTTTCGTCTATTTGGACGACATTGTTATCTACGCTAGCTCTCTTCAAGAACATCGACTTAAATTCGATAAATTAACTCAACGGCTCAAAGAAGCTAATTTAGTATTGCAGCCGGATAAGTGCGAATTCTTGAGGAGAGAAGTAAGCTATTTGGGTCATATTATCAGTGAGCACGGTGTAAAACCTGACCCTGCGAAAATTAGCGCCGTCAAAAATTTTCCGCGCCCGCGCAACGCGAAACAGATCAAACAATTCCTCGGGCTCGCGGGATACTACAGGCGGTTCATCGCAAATTTTTCCAATATTGCTAAGCCTCTAACGAATTTGTTAAAAAAGGACGCGCCCTTTGTATGGCGTAACGAGCATGAGAATTCATTCGTCAAACTCCGAGATTGCCTATGCGAAGCGCCTATCTTGCAGTACCCCAACTTTAAACAACCATTCGTGATAACGACCGACGCGTCCGCCGAAGCTATTGGTGCTATCTTGAGTCAAGGACCAATAGGCCGCGACTTGCCAATCGCGTACACGTCGCGACTGTTAAACGCTGCGGAGAAAAACTACTCCACGATCGAGAAGGAGTGTCTGGCGATTGTCTACGCCGTCCATTACTTTCGTCCATACATATACGGTAATCAATTCAAACTCGTTACCGACCATCGACCGTTAGTGTGGATGAATTCGGTCAAGGACCCGTCAAGTAGACTCGTACGGTGGAGGCTTAAGTTAGCGGAATTTGACTACGAGATGGTCTATAAAAGTGGAAAAACGAACCTTAATGCGGACGCATTGTCGCGGAATCCCGCTCAAATTTTTCCGCTCTCGTATTCAGAAAACTCGGAGGACGACATCTTCGATGTGCCTCCGGAAACCCGTAAAAAGTATACCACACTAGCGCCTCCTCCTACTCCGGTAACATCAGAACCTGAATTACCGACTCCAGGCACGTCCTTCCGTACCAACACAGCACCACCTCCGCAAGTCGCCAGCGACAGCACCGACTTCTATACTCCTGCTCCAAATGAATTTTTCCGACGCGAACCTCTATTTAATTTCAGCCGTGACGCATTATCAACGCGACGAGACAATGTAGTTGTCTTCGTCACGCAATCTGGGCACCCCTATGACACGGGCGCCAAAGATCTAGCAAACGCTGAAAAATTCCTCCTAAACAAAAATCACGTCCTTACCAAAGCCAAAGTCATACAAATCGGAAACGAATTCCAAATCCAGCTTCCAATCATCGAACATTCCACCAGATCAATCAATTTCCAGACCGTAATAGAAACATTCAGATCCTTGTGCGACGTTGTAAACGAATTACAATTACAAACATTTAGTATCGCACAAACCTATCTAGACTCCGTATCCTGGTCCCGAATCCAGAAAATCCTTCAAGACCTGTTTTACGAAACAACTGTCCAGATTACGGTCTGCCAGGGCCTCATTAAAACCCCTTCGGTCGAAGAGCGACTGAAAATAATAAGAGAAAACCACGACTCCCCTGTGGGAGGTCACAAAGGGGTTAATAAAACTTATTCTCGCATCAGACAACAATACTTTTGGCCAAACATGAAAACACAAATACAAGAATATATTGGCAAATGTAAAAGTTGTCAGACAGAGAAACTGGTCCGGGTAAAGACCAGACAGCCTCTCACTTTAACCGACACCCCTGGCAGGGCATTCGATAAGATTTCAATGGACGTAATGGGTCCTCTTCCCGAAACTTCCGACGGTTATACGAGTATCCTCACGATCCAAGATCTCCTCACTAAATACTCAGTCGCAGTTCCTCTCAAAACCACCACCGCAGTAGACATTGCCGAAGCTTTAATAAAAGAATTCATTTGTAAGTTCGGATGCCCGAAAGGCATACTCACGGACCAAGGTTCGAACTTTATAAATAGCTTGATTAAAGCCATAGCAATCAAATTCCGTATTAAGCAATACAAGTCCACTGCGTTCCATCCACAAACAAACGGGTCCGTTGAACGATCTCACCACGTCCTGGCCGAATATCTGAAGCATTACATAGAGTCGAGTAACGATTGGGTGAATTGGTTACCGTACGCAATGTTTTCATACAACACCAGTGTGCACGAGGGTACATTATACACCCCACACGAACTAGTGTTCGGCAGGATAGCTAGGACGCCGTCAGCCACTCCTTTTCAGGACAGCTCTGATAACGAAACTTATAGCGACTATCTTATACAACTTCAGGAGAAAATCTCGAAATCTCAGGATTTGGCTAAAGCCAATCTAGACAATGCGAAACGCCGTTCTAAATATTATTATGACCGAAATCTCAATGTCCAAAACTTCGAGGTAGGCCAATGGGTCTATCTTTTAAAAGAGCCGAACAAACATAAGTTCCAGGCACAGTATTCTGGACCGTACCGTATCCTCGAAATTTTGGGCAATTGTAATGTTAAGCTGAATGTAAAAGGGCGCCATAAAATTGTTCATACGAACAAAATCAAAATTTGTAAACGAATGCATAGTATGCAGAGTGTGGATGCTAGTGAAAGAAAAGTGCGAAAAACTGAAAATGAAGTCAGTGAGAGCAGTGACATTCAAACGAACGCTGAAAGTGAAAGCGACGAAAGTGCCTGCAATCCGAAGGAAGCCCGCAGTCACGGTCCAATCTCCAAACGTTATCGCCAGGATCAACCAGGCGAAAAACCTCAGATTCCGCAGCATCCAGCCGACAGGACCAAGAGAAGGATCCAGCATCCCGAAATCTACCCAACAGACAAGAGATCTCGGCATGGCCGAGATTCTTTTTCCAAGGGGGGTGGTGTAACGTCAGGCGTACCGCCTGCCACCCTCCGGCGCCCACCTCATCATCCCCAGCATCCGTATCCGGAGCCCCTGCACACGGGCCACCCGCCGACTCGCCGTCCCTACAGAAGGAGACAAAGGTACGAGAGGGAAGAGGGATGCAGCATGCCGCGCCCACGCGCGATCTCCACACACGAGGGGGAGGACTTCACCCCGTATTACGAGGGCGAGGAGCTGTCCGACACATACTGGGTCGAATCCCCAGCGATCACGAAGCCCTATACGTACTTCTCGTACATGTGGGATTAGAATAAGCACACTACTCATACATGTACATACACACCAACACACACCTAGATTTAAGTAAATATATGTATATATTTTATTCATGCACGGTTATGTTCCGTGCACTCGCGCGCACACTCGACGCTCGCGGCTCACGCTTAACGCGGGCCGCGCCCCACTCCGAACGGCCGCCCCACCACGAGGGCCGAGCGGCCGCCCTACTCCGACCGTCCGCCCCACCGCGAGGGCCCAGCGACTCGCGCGCCGCGCGACCCGAGGAGGTCGCGGACGCGAGATCCGAGAGTCAGTTCGCGTCTCATCTCCGAACCGGAGAGTTCCAATCTCATCTCCGAACTGGAGAGTTCATATCTCATCTCCGAACCGAGGAGTTCTAATCCAGCATCCGAACGATGCACTTCCGATCCGAGCAATAGGCTCATTCGCAACGAGCAATTAGCTCTAATGCATTCGTCTCTATCCATACTCCCATAGCGGAGTCCGTTCGATACTTTATACTATTTCTAATTCTCATTGTAATCGCTAGTCAGTAACTTAGAACTTAGTCAAGTGTATTTAGTATAGTGAAATCATAGAATATAGTTTATTTTTACCAGATTCAAAGTATCTTTATTCGAGTCCAAATACAATTCCTTAATTCTACTCCACGGGTACGCTCGCGATTATTCTATTTCTATATCTCATCTGCGATAGTCTTGAGGCTCGACGACTAGAGCGAACCAGCGCTTAGTTGCTCCATCCTCACTTCTACCGTATACAGAATATCTTGCGCCCAGGTTGATCCCGGTAAGCTAGAGCGAACCAACGCTTAGCCGCGCCGTACTCGACCGAAGTTCAAGTATTCTCGACGAGCCTTGCACCTCCGACAAAGCGTACACGACGCGCGGGGAGGAGAGAGTTTATTCGTCGTCTCGCTCGGGAATACGTGGGTGATGCACCAGAATATTCAATTTCCTGCGTTCGAGTCCTGGTACCTGTGAAGGAGGTTTCCTTCGCCGCACGACCCGTACCTCCGTTCCAGCCGTACGCCGCCGCCATCCCGGTTGCGGATCCAAGGCGCTCCAGGTACCTAGAAAGAGAAATCAGACAGCGGAATCAAGCCTTCGCAAGGTAAGTTTAGTGTTAATTACCGTTTTATCGAGTCCGAAACGCCAACGAACCCGGTCCGGACGCAATTCGCGTTATTTTCGGGAACGGTTACGACTTTGTGCCACCGTTGCGAGCGCAACCGCACCTCGGGACGTGACATTACGTATTACTCGTCTACACTTCAAATGAATGTAAATGCGACACTTCCTTGCAAGGAAATAGCGTTTGCAGATGTCTACGTATCGTAGCAATAGAGTTCTTATGATTCTTGAAACGCGATATCGCATCTCATTTCTATGTTTCATGGTAAGATATAATATGATTTGCGAAGTGTCATGAATTCTTCGTCTACACATCAAATGAATGTAAATGCGACTCTTCCTTGCAAGGAAATAGCGTTTGCAGATGTCTACGTATCTTAGTAATAGAGTTCCAATGCTTCTTAAAACGCGATATCGCATCTCATTTCTATGTTTCATGGTAAGATATATTATTCATTGCGAAGTGTTATGCATTCCTCGTCTACGATTCAAATGAAAGTAAATGCGACACTTCCTTGCAAGGAAATAGCGTTTGCAGATGTCTAAGTATCGTAGCAATAGCTTTCTAATGCACCTTAAAACGCGATATCGCATCTCATTTCTATGTTTCATGGTAAGATATAATATGATTTTCGAAGTGTCCTGTATTCCTCCTCTACACTTCAAATGAATGTAAATGCGACTCTTCCTTGCAAGGAAATAGCGTTTGCAGATGTCTACGTATCGAAGCAATAGGGTTCAAATGCTTCTTAAAACGCGATATCGCATCTCATTTCTATGTTTCATAAGATATATTATTCATTGCGAAGTGTTATGCATTCCTCGTCTACGATTCAAATGAAAGTTAATGCGACACTTCCTTGCAAGGAAATAGCGTCTGCAAATGTCTACCTATCGTAGCAGTAGTGTTCTTATGATTCTTAAAACGCGATATCGCATCTCATTTCTATGTTTCATGGTAAGATATAATATGATTTGCGAAGTGTTATGTATTCCTCCTCTACACTTCAAATGAATGTGAATGCGATACTTCCTCGCTAGGAAATAGCGTTTGCAGATGTCTACGTATCGTAGCAATAGCATTCTAGTGCTTCTTAAAACGCGATATCGCATCTCATTTCTATGTTTCATGGTCAGACATAATATGACTTGCGAAGTGTCATGTATTCCTCGTCTACACTTCAAATGAATGTAAATGCGACACTTCCTTGCTAGGAAATAGCGTCTGCAGATGTCTAGGTATCGTAGCAATAGAGTTCTAATGCTTCTTAAATCTCGATATCGCATCTCATTTCTATGTTTCATGGTAAGATGTAATATGATTTGCGAAGTGTTATGCATTCCTCGTCTACGATTCAAATGAATGTAAATGCGACACCTTCTTGCAAGGAAATAGCGTTTGCAGATGTCTACGTATCGTAGCAATAGAGTTCATTATGATTCTTAAAACGCGATATTGCATCTCATTTTTATGTTTCATGGTAAGATATAATATGATTTGTGAAGTGTTATGTATTCCTCGTCTACACTTCAAATGAATGTGAATGCGACACTTCCTCGCTAGGAAATAGCGTATGCAGATGTCTACATATCGTAGCAATAGAGTTCTAATGCTACTTAAAACGCGATATCGCATCTCATTTCTATGTTTCATGGTAAGATATATTATTCATTGCGAAGTGTTATGCATTCCTCGTCTACGATTCAAATGAAAGTAAATGCGACACTTCCTTGCAAGGAAATAGCGTTTGCAGATGTCTACGTATCGTAGCAATAGCTTTCTAATGCTCCTTAAAACGCGATATCGCATCTCATTTCTATGTTTCATGGTAAGATATAATATGATTTTCGAAGTGTCCTGTATTCCTCCTCTACACTTCAAATGAATGTAAATGCGACTCTTCCTTGCAAGGAAATAGCGTCTGCAGATGTCTACGTATCGAAGCAATAGAGTTCAAATGCTTCTTAAAACGCGATATCGCATCTCATTTCTATGTTTCATAAGATATATTATTCATTGCGAAGTGTTATGCATTCCTCGTCTACGATTCAAATGAATGTAAATGCGACACTTTCTTGCAAGGAAATAGCGTTTGCAGATGTCTACGTATCGTAGCAATAGAGTTCATTATGATTCTTAAAACGCGATATTGCATCTCATTTTTATGTTTCATGGTAAGATATAATATGATTTGTGAAGTGTTATGTATTCCTCGTCTACACTTCAAATGTATGTGAATGCGACACTTCCTCGCTAGGAAATAGCGTATGCAGATGTCTACATTTCGTAGCAATAGAGTTCTAATGCTTCTTAAAACGCGATATCGCATCTCATTTCCATGTTTCATGGTAAGATATATTATTCATTGCGAAGTGTTATGCATTCCTCGTCTACGATTCAAATGAAAGTAAATGCGACACTTCCTTGCAAGGAAATAGCGTTTGCAGATGTCTACGTATCGTAGCAATAGCTTTCTAATGCTCCTTAAAACGCGATATCGCATCTCATTTCTATGTTTCATGGTAAGATATAATATGATTTTCGAAGTGTCCTGTATTCCTCCTCTACACTTCAAATGAATGTAAATGCGACTCTTCCTTGCAAGGAAATAGCGTTTGCAGATGTCTACGTATCGAAGCAATAGAGTTCAAATGCTTCTTAAAACGCGATATCGCATCCCATTTCTATGTTTCATAAGATATATTATTCATTGCGAAGTGTTATGCATTCCTCGTCTACGATTCAAATGAAAGTAAATGCGACACTTCCTTGCAAGGAAATAGCGTCTGCAAATGTCTACCTATCGTAGCAGTAGTGCTCTTATGATTCTTAAAACGCGATAACGCATCTCATTTCTATGTTTCATGGTAAGATACAATATGATTTGCGAAGTGTTATGTATTCCTCCTCTACACTTCAAATGAATGTGAATGCGATACTTCCTCGCTAGGAAATAGCGTTTGCAGATGTCTACGTATCGTAGCAATAGCATTCTAGTGCTTCTTAAAAAGCGATATCGCATCTCATTTCTATGTTTCATGGTCAGACATAATATGACTTGCGAAGTGTCATGTATTCCTCGTCTACACTTCAAATTAATGTAAATGCGACACTTCCTTGCTAGGAAATAGCGTCTGCAGATGTCTAGGTATCGTAGCAATAGAGTTCTAATGCTTCTTAAATCTCGATATCGCATCTCATTTCTATGTTTCATGGTAAGATGTAATATGATTTGCGAAGTGTTATGCATTCCTCGTCTACGATTCAAATGAATGTAAATGCGACACCTTCTTGCAAGGAAATAGCGTTTGCAGATGTCTACGTATCGTAGCAATAGAGTTCATTATGATTCTTAAAACGCGATATTGCATCTCATTTTTATGTTTCATGGTAAGATATAATATGATTTGTGAAGTGTTATGTATTCCTCGTCTACACTTCAAATGAATGTGAATGCGACACTTCCTCGCTAGGAAATAGCGTATGCAGATGTCTACATATCGTAGCAATAGAGTTCTAATGCTACTTAAAACGCGATATCGCATCTCATTTCTATGTTTCATGGTAAGATATATTATTCATTGCGAAGTGTTATGCATTCCTCGTCTACGATTCAAATGAAAGTAAATGCGACACTTCCTTGCAAGGAAATAGCGTTTGCAGATGTCTACGTATCGTAGCAATAGCTTTCTAATGCTCCTTAAAACGCGATATCGCATCTCATTTCTATGTTTCATGGTAAGATATAATATGATTTTCGAAGTGTCCTGTATTCCTCCTCTACACTTCAAATGAATGTAAATGCGACTCTTCCTTGCAAGGAAATAGCGTCTGCAGATGTCTACGTATCGAAGCAATAGAGTTCAAATGCTTCTTAAAACGCGATATCGCATCTCATTTCTATGTTTCATAAGATATATTATTCATTGCGAAGTGTTATGCATTCCTCGTCTACGATTCAAATGAATGTAAATGCGACACTTTCTTGCAAGGAAATAGCGTTTGCAGATGTCTACGTATCGTAGCAATAGAGTTCATTATGATTCTTAAAACGCGATATTGCATCTCATTTTTATGTTTCATGGTAAGATATAATATGATTTGTGAAGTGTTATGTATTCCTCGTCTACACTTCAAATGTATGTGAATGCGACACTTCCTCGCTAGGAAATAGCGTATGCAGATGTCTACATTTCGTAGCAATAGAGTTCTAATGCTTCTTAAAACGCGATATCGCATCTCATTTCCATGTTTCATGGTAAGATATATTATTCATTGCGAAGTGTTATGCATTCCTCGTCTACGATTCAAATGAAAGTAAATGCGACACTTCCTTGCAAGGAAATAGCGTTTGCAGATGTCTACGTATCGTAGCAATAGCTTTCTAATGCTCCTTAAAACGCGATATCGCATCTCATTTCTATGTTTCATGGTAAGATATAATATGATTTTCGAAGTGTCCTGTATTCCTCCTCTACACTTCAAATGAATGTAAATGCGACTCTTCCTTGCAAGGAAATAGCGTTTGCAGATGTCTACGTATCGAAGCAATAGAGTTCAAATGCTTCTTAAAACGCGATATCGCATCCCATTTCTATGTTTCATAAGATATATTATTCATTGCGAAGTGTTATGCATTCCTCGTCTACGATTCAAATGAAAGTAAATGCGACACTTCCTTGCAAGGAAATAGCGTCTGCAAATGTCTACCTATCGTAGCAGTAGTGCTCTTATGATTCTTAAAACGCGATAACGCATCTCATTTCTATGTTTCATGGTAAGATACAATATGATTTGCGAAGTGTTATGTATTCCTCCTCTACACTTCAAATGAATGTGAATGCGATACTTCCTCGCTAGGAAATAGCGTTTGCAGATGTCTACGTATCGTAGCAATAGCATTCTAGTGCTTCTTAAAACGCGATATCGCATCTCATTTCTATGTTTCATGGTCAGACATAATATGACTTGCGAAGTGTCATGTATTCCTCGTCTACACTTCAAATGAATGTAAATGCGACACTTCCTTGCTAGGAAATAGCGTCTGCAGATGTCTAGGTATCGTAGCAATAGAGTTCTAATGCTTCTTAAAACTCGATATCGCATCCCATTTCTATGTTTCATGGTAAGATGTAATATGATTTGCGAAGTGTTATGCATTCCTCGTCTACGATTCAAATGAATGTAAATGCGACACTTTCTTGCAAGGAAATAGCGTTTGCAGATGTCTACGTATCGTAGCAATAGAGTTCTTATGATTCTTAAAACGCGATATCGCATCTCATTTTTATGTTTCATGGTAAGATATAATATGATTTGCGAAGTATCATGTATTCCTCGTCTACACTTCAAATGAATGTAAGTGCGACACTTCCTTGCAAGGAAGTAGCGTTTGCAAATGTCTACCTATCGTAGCAATAGTGTTCTCATGCTTCTTAAAACGCGATATCGCATCTCATTTCTATGTTTCATGGTAAGATATAATATGATATGCGAAGTGTCATGTATTCTTCGTCCACAATTCAAATGAATGTAAATGCGACACTTCCTTGCAAGGAAATAGCGTTTGCAGATGCCTACGTATCGTAGCAACAGAGTTCTAATGCTTCTTAGAACGCGATATCGCATCTCATTTCCATGCTTCATGGTAAGATATAATATGATTTGCGATGTGTTATGTATTCCTCTTCTACACTTCAAATGAATGTAAATGCGACACTTCCTTGCAAGGAAATAGCGTTTGCAGATGTCTACGTATCGTAGGGATAGAGTTCTAATGCTTCTTAAAACGACATATCGCACCTCATTTCTATGTTTCATGATAAGATATAATATTTATTGCGAAGTGTTATGCCTTCCTCGTCTACGATTCAAATGCATGTAAATGCGACACTTCCTTGCTAGGAAATAGCGTTTGCAGATGTCTACGTATCGAAGCAATAGTTTTCAAATGCTTCTTAAAACAAGATATCGCATCTCATTTCTATGTTTCATGAAAGGATGTAATATTCATTGCGAAGTGTTATGTATTCCTCGCCTACACTTCAAATGAATCTAAATGCGACACATCCTTGCAAGGAAATAGCGTTTACAGATGTCTACGTATCGTAGGGATAGAGTTCTAATACTTCTTAAAACGAGATATCGCATCTCATTTCTATGTTTCATGATAAGATATAATATTCATTGCGAAGTGTTATGCATTCCTCGTCTACACTTCAAATGAATGTAAATGCCACACTTCCCTGCTAGGAAATAGCGTCTGCAGATGACTAGGTATCGTAGCAATAGAGTTCTAATCCTTCTTAAAACGCGATATCGCACCTCATTTCTCTGATTCATGGTAATATATAATATGATTGGGGAAGTGTTATGTATTCCTCGTCTACACTTCAAATGAATGTAAATGCGACACTTCCTTGCAAGGAAATAGCGTTTGGAGATGTCTACGTATCGTAGCAATAGAGTTCTTATGATTCTTAAAACGTGATATCGCATCTCATTTCTGTGTTTCATGGTAAGATATAATAAGATTTGCCAAGTGTTATGCATTTCTCGTCTACGATTCAAATGGATGTAAATGCGACAATTACTTGCTTGGAAATAGCGTTTGCAGATGTCTACGTATCGAAGAAATAGTGTTCAAATGCTTCTTAAAACAAGATATCGCATCTCATTTCTATGTTTCATGATAAGATGTAATATTCATTGCGAAGTGTTATGTATTCCTCGCCTACACTTCAAATGAATGTAAATGCGACACTTCCTTGCTAGGAAATAGCGTTTGCAGATGTCTACGTATCGAAGCAATAGAGTTCAAATGCTTCTTAAAACGAGATATTGCATCTCATATCTATGTTTCATGTTAAGATATAATATTCATTGCGAAGTGTTATGCATTCCTCGTCTACGATTCAAATGAATGTAAATGCGACACTTCCTTGCAAGGAAATAGCGTTTGCAGATGTCTACGTATCATAGCAATAGAGTTCTTATGATCCTTAAAACGCGATATCGCATCTCATTTCTATGTTTCATGGTAAGATATAATATGATTTGCGAAGTGTCATGTATTCCTCGTCTACACTTCAAATGAATGTAAATGCCACACTTCCCTGCTCGGAAATAGCGTCTGCGGATGACTAGGTATCGTAGCAATAGAGTTCTAATGCTTCTTAAAACGCGATATCGAATCTCATTTCTATGTTTCATGGCAAGAAATAATGTGATTTGCGAAGTGTTATGCATTCCTCGTCTACGATTCAAATGAATGTAAATGCGACTCTTCCTTGCAAGGAAATAGCGTTTGCAGATGTCTACCTATCGTAGCAATAGAGTTCTTATGATTCTTGAAACGCGATATCGCATCTCATTTCTATGTTTCATGGTAAGATATAATATGATTTGCGAAGTGTCATGTATTCTTCGTCTACACATCAAATGAATGTAAATGCGACTCTTCCTTGCAAGGAAATAGCGTTTGCAGATGTCTACGTATCGTAGTAATAGAGTTCCAATGCTTCTTAAAACGCGATATCGCATCTCATTTCTATGTTTCATGGTAAGATATAATATTCATTGCGAAGTGTTATGCATTCCTCGTCTACGATTCAAATGGATGAAAATGCGACATTTCCTTGCTAGAAAATAGCGTTTGCAGATGTCTAAGTATCGAAGCAATAGTGTTCAAATGCTTCTTAAAACAAGATATCGCATCTCATTTCTATGTTTCATGATAAGATGTAATATACATTGCGAAGTGTTATGTATTCCTCGCCTACACTTCAAATGAATGTAAATGCGACACTTCCTTGCTAGGAAATAGCGTTTGCAGATGTCTACGTATCGAAGCAATAGAGTTCAAATGCTTCTTAAAACGAGATATTGCATCTCATATCTATGTTTCATGTTAAGATATAATATTCATTGCGAAGTGTTATGCATTCCTCGTCTACGATTCAAATGAATGTAAATGCGACACTTCCTTGCAAGGAAATAGCGTTTGCAGATGTCTACGTATCATAGCAATAGAGTTCTTATGATTCTTAAATCGCGATATTGCTTCTCATTTCTATGTTTCATGGTAAGGTATAATATGATTTGCGAAGTGTTATGTATTCCTCGTCTACACTTCAAATGAATGTAAATGCGACACTTCCTTGCAAGGAAATAGCGTTTGCAGATGTCTACGTATCGTAGCATTGAATTTCTGATGCTTCTTAAAACGCGATATCGCATCTCATTTCTATGTTTCATGGTAAGATATAATATGATTTGCGAAGTGTCATGTATTCTTCGTCTACACTTCAAATGAATGTAAATGCGACTCTTCCTTGCAAGGAAATAGCGTTTGCAGATGTCTAGGTATCGTAGTAATAGAGTTCTAATGCTTCTTAAAACGCAATATCGCATTTCATTTCCATTCTTAATGGTAAGATATAATATGATTTGCGAAGTGTTATGTATTCCTCTTCTACACTTCAAATGAATGTAAATGCGACACTTCCTTGCAAGGAAATAGCGTTTGCAGATGTCTACGTATCGAAGGGATAGAGTTCTAATGCTTCTTAAAACGCGATATCGCATCTCATTACTATGTTTCATGGTAAGGTATAATATGATTTGCGAAGTGTTATGTATTCCTCGTCTACACTTCAAATGAATGTAAATGCGACACTTCCTTGCAAGGAAATAGCGTTTGCAGATGTCTACGTATCGTAGCATTGAATTTGTGATGCTTCTTAAAACGCGATATCGCATCCCATTTCTATGTTTCATGGTAAGATATAATATGATTTGCGAAGTGTCATGTATTCTTCGTCTACACTTTAAATGAATGTAAATGCGACTCATCCTTGCAAGGAAATAGCGTTTGCAGATGTCTACGTATCGTAGCGATAGAGTTCTTATGATCCTTAAAACGCAATATCGCATCTCATTTCTATGTTTCATGGTAAGATATAATATGATTTGCGAAGTGTCATGTATTCTTCGTCTACACTTCAAATGAATGTAAATGCGACTCTTCCTTGCAAGGAAATAGCGTTTGCAGATGTCTACGTATCGTAGCAATAGAGTTCTAATGCTTCTTAAAACGCGATATCGCATCTCATTTCCATGCTTCATGGTAAGATATAATATGATTTGCGAAGTGTTATGTATTCCTCTTCTACACTTCAAATGAATGTAAATGCGACACTTTCTTGCAAGGAAATAGCGTTTGCAGATGTCTACGTATCGTAGCAATAGAGTTCTAATGCTTCTTAAAACGCGATATCGCATCTCATTTCTATGTTTCATGGTAAGATATAATATGATTTGCGAAGTGTCATGTATTCCTCGACTACACTTCAAATGAATGTAAATGCCACACTTCCCTGCTAGGAAATAGCGTTTGCAGATGTCTACGTATCGTAGCAATAGAGTTCTAATGCTTCTTAAAACGCGATATCGCATCTCATTTCCATGCTTCATGGTAAGATATAATATGATTTGCAAAGTGTTATGTATTCCTCGTCTACACTTGAAATGAATGTGAATGCGACATTTCCTCGCTAGGAAATAGCGTTTGCAGATGTCTACGTATCGTAGCAATAGATTTCCAATGCTTCTTAAAACGCGATATCGCATCTGATTTCTATGTTTCATGGTAAGATATAATATGATTTGCGAAGTGTCATGAATTCCTCGTCCACACTTCAAATGAATGTAAATGCGACACTTCCTTGTAAGGAAATAGCGTTTGCAGATGTCTACGTATCGTAGCATTGAATTTCTGATGCTTCTTAAAACGCGATATCGCATCTCATTTCTATGTTTCATGGTAAGATATAATATGATATGCGAAGTGTTATGTATTCCTCGTCTACACTTCAAATGAATGTAAATGCCACACTTCCCTACTAGGAAATAGCGTCTGCAGATGACTAGGTATCGTAGCAATAGAGTTCTAATGCTTCTTAAAACGCGATATCGCATCTCATTTCTATGTTTCATGGTAAGATATAATATGATTTGCGAAGTGTCATGTATTCCACGTCTACACTTCATACGAATTTGAATGCGACACTTGCTCGCTAGGAAGTAGCGTTTGCAGATGTCTAGGTATCGTAGCAATAGAGTACTAATTCTTCTTAAAACGCGATATCGCATCTCATTTCTATGTCTCATGGTAAGATATAATATTCATTGCGAATTGTTATACATTCCTCGTCTACGATTCAAATGAATGTAAATGCGGCACTTCCTTGCAAGGAAATAGCGTTTGCAGATGTCTACGTATCGTAGCAATAGAGTTCTTATGATTCTTAAATCGCGATATTGCTTCTCATTTCTATGTTTCATGGTAAGGTATAATATGATTTGCGAAGTGTTATGTATTCCTCGTCTACACTTCAAATGAATGTAAATGCGACACTTCCTTGCAAGGAAATAGCGTTTGCAGATGTCTACGTACGTTGCATTGAATTTCTGATGCTTCTTAAAACGCGATATCGCATCTCATTTCTATGTTTCATGGTAAGATATAATATGATTTGCGAAGTGTCATGTATTCTTCGTCTACACTTTAAATGAATGTAAATGCGACTCTTCCTTGCAAGGAAATAGCGTTTGCAGATGTCTACGTATCGTAGCGATAGAGTTCTTATGATTCTTAAAATGCGATATCGCATCTCATTTCTATGTTTCATGGTAATATATAATATGAATTGCGAAGTGTCATTTATTCCTCGTCTACACCTCAAATGAATGTAAATGCGACACTTCCTTGCTAGGAAATAGCGTCTGCAGATGTCTAGGTATCGTAGCAATAGATTTCTGATGCTTCTTAAAACGCAATATCGCATCACATTTCCATGTTTCATGGTAAGATATAATATGATTTGCGAAGTGTCATGTATTCCTCTTCTACACTTCAAATGAATGTAAATGCGACACTTCCTTGCAAGGAAATAGCGTTTGCAGATGTCTACGTATCGAAGGGATAGAGTTCTAATGCTTCTTAAAACGCGATATCGCATCTCATTACTATGTTTCATGGTAAGGTATAATATGATTTGCGAAGTGTTATGTTTTCCTCGTCTACACTTCAAATGAATGTAAATGCGACACTTCCTTGCAAGGAAATAGCGTTTGCAGATGTCTACGTATCGTAGCATTGAATTTGTGATGCTTCTTAAAACGCGATATCGCATCCCATTTCTATGTTTCATGGTAAGATATAATATGATTTGCGAAGTGTCATGTATTCTTCGTCTACACTTTAAATGAATGTAAATGCGACTCATCCTTGCAAGGAAATAGCGTTTGCAGATGTCTACGTATCGTAGCGATAGAGTTCTTATGATCCTTAAAACGCGATATCGCATCTCATTTCTATGTTTCATGGTAAGATATAATATGATTTGCGAAGTGTCATGTATTCTTCGTCTACACTTCAAATGAATGTAAATGCGACTCTTCCTTGCAAGGAAATAGCGTTTGCAGATGTCTACGTATCGTAGCAATAGAGTTCTTATGATTCTTAGAACGCGGTATGGCATCTCATTTCTATGTTTCATGGTAAGATATAATATGATTTGCGAAGTGTCATGTATTCCTCGTCTACACTTCAAATGAATGTAAATGCGACACTTCCTTGCAAGGAAATAGCGTTTGCAGATGTCTACGTATCGTAGCAATAGAGCTCTAATGCTTCTTAAAACGCGATGTCGCATCTCATTTCTATGTTTCATGGTAAGATGTAATATGATTGGGGAAGTGTTATGTATTCCTCGTCTACACTTCAAATGAATGTAAATGCGACACTTCCTTGCAAGGAAATAGCGTTTGCAGATGTCTACGTATCGTAGCAATAGAGTTCTTATGATTCTTAAAACGCGATGTGGCATCTCATTTCTATGTTTCATGGTAAGATATAATATGATTTGCGAAGTGTTATGTAGTCCTCGTCTACACTTCAAATGAATGTAAATGCGACACTTCCTTGCTAGGAAATAGCGTTTGCAGATGTCTAGGTATCGTAGTAATAGGGTTCTAGTGCTTCTTAAAACGCGATATCGCATCTCATTTCTATGTTTCATGGTAAGATATATTATGATTTGCGAAGTGCTATGTATTCCTCGTCAACACTTCAAATGAATGTAAATGCGGCACTTCCTTCCAAGGAAATAGCGTTTGGAGATGTCTACGTATCGTAGCAATAGAGCTCTAATGCTTCTTAAAACGCGATATCGCATCTCATTTCTATGTTTCATGGTAAGATGTAATATGATTGGGGAAGTGTTATGTATTCCTCGTCTACACTGCAAATGAATGTAAATGCGACACTTCCTTCCAAGGAAATAGCGTTTGCAGATGTCTACCTATCGAAGCAATAGTGTTCTAATGCTTCTTAAAACGCGATATCGCATCTCATTTCTATGTTTCATGGTAAGATATAATAAGATTTGCGAAGTGTCATGTATTCCCCGTCTACACTTCAAATGAATGTAAATGCCACACTTCCCTGCTAGGAAATAGCGTCTGCAGATGACTAGGGATCGTAGCAATAGAGTTCTTATGATTCTTGAAACGCGATATCGCATCTCATTTCTATGATTCATGGTAAGATATAATATAATTTGCGAAGTGACATGTATTCTTCGTCTACACATCAAATGAATGTAAATGCGACACTTCCTCGCTAGGAAATAGCGTTTGCAGATGTCTACGTATCGTAGCAATAGATTTCCAATGCTTCTTAAAACGCGATATCGCATCTGATTTCTATGTTTCATGGTAAGATATAATATGATTGGGGAAGTGTTATGTATTCCTCGTCTACACTTCAAATGAATGTAAATGCGACACTTCCTTGCAAGGAAATAGCGTTTGCAGATGTCTACGTATCGTAGCAATAGAGTTCTTATGATTCTTAGAACGCGGTATGGCATCTCATTTCTATGTTTCATGGTAAGATATAATATGATTTGCGAAGTGTCATGTATTCCTCGTCTACACTTCAAATGAATGTAAATGCGACACTTCCTTGCAAGGAAATAGCGTTTGCAGATGTCTACGTATCGTAGCAATAGAGCTCTAATGCTTCTTAAAACGCGATGTCGCATCTCATTTCTATGTTTCATGGTAAGATGTAATATGATTGGGGAAGTGTTATGTATTCCTCGTCTACACTTCAAATGAATGTAAATGCGACACTTCCTTGCAAGGAAATAGCGTTTGCAGATGTCTACGTATCGTAGCAATAGAGTTCTTATGATTCTTAAAACGCGATGTGGCATCTCATTTCTATGTTTCATGGTAAGATATAATATGATTTGCGAAGTGTTATGTAGTCCTCGTCTACACTTCAAATGAATGTAAATGCGACACTTCCTTGCTAGGAAATAGCGTTTGCAGATGTCTAGGTATCGTAGTAATAGGGTTCTAGTGCTTCTTAAAACGCGATATCGCATCTCATTTCTATGTTTCATGGTAAGATATATTATGATTTGCGAAGTGCTATGTATTCCTCGTCAACACTTCAAATGAATGTAAATGCGGCACTTCCTTCCAAGGAAATAGCGTTTGCAGATGTCTACCTATCGAAGCAATAGTGTTCTAATGCTTCTTAAAACGCGATATCGCATCTCATTTCTATGTTTCATGGTAAGATATAATAAGATTTGCGAAGTGTCATGTATTCCCCGTCTACACTTCAAATGAATGTAAATGCCACACTTCCCTGCTAGGAAATAGCGTCTGCAGATGACTAGGGATCGTAGCAATAGAGTTCTTATGATTCTTGAAACGCGATATCGCATCTCATTTCTATGATTCATGGTAAGATATAATATAATTTGCGAAGTGACATGTATTCTTCGTCTACACATCAAATGAATGTAAATGCGACACTTCCTCGCTAGGAAATAGCGTTTGCAGATGTCTACGTATCGTAGCAATAGATTTCCAATGCTTCTTAAAACGCGATATCGCATCTGATTTCTATGTTTCATGGTAAGATATAATATGATTGGGGAAGTGTTATGTATTCCTCGTCTACACTTCAAATGAATGTAAATGCGACACTTCCTTGCAAGGAAATAGCGTTTGCAGATGTCTACGTATCGTAGCAATAGAGTTCTTATGATTCTTAGAACGCGGTATGGCATCTCATTTCTATGTTTCATGGTAAGATATAATATGATTTGCGAAGTGTCATGTATTCCTCGTCTACACTTCAAATGAATGTAAATGCGACACTTCCTTGCAAGGAAATAGCGTTTGCAGATGTCTACGTATCGTAGCAATAGAGCTCTAATGCTTCTTAAAACGCGATGTCGCATCTCATTTCTATGTTTCATGGTAAGATGTAATATGATTGGGGAAGTGTTATGTATTCCTCGTCTACACTTCAAATGAATGTAAATGCGACACTTCCTTGCAAGGAAATAGCGTTTGCAGATGTCTACGTATCGTAGCAATAGAGTTCTTATGATTCTTAAAACGCGATGTGGCATCTCATTTCTATGTTTCATGGTAAGATATAATATGATTTGCGAAGTGTTATGTAGTCCTCGTCTACACTTCAAATGAATGTAAATGCGACACTTCCTTGCTAGGAAATAGCGTTTGCAGATGTCTAGGTATCGTAGTAATAGGGTTCTAGTGCTTCTTAAAACGCGATATCGCATCTCATTTCTATGTTTCATGGTAAGATATATTATGATTTGCGAAGTGCTATGTATTCCTCGTCAACACTTCAAATGAATGTAAATGCGGCACTTCCTTCCAAGGAAATAGCGTTTGGAGATGTCTACGTATCGTAGCAATAGAGCTCAAATGCTTCTTAAAACGCGATATCGCATCTCATTTCTATGTTTCATGGTAAGATGTAATATGATTGGGGAAGTGTTATGTATTCCTCGTCTACACTGCAAATGAATGTAAATGCGACACTTCCTTCCAAGGAAATAGCGTTTGCAGATGTCTACCTATCGAAGCAATAGTGTTCTAATGCTTCTTAAAACGCGATATCGCATCTCATTTCTATGTTTCATGGTAAGATATAATAAGATTTGCGAAGTGTCATGTATTCCCCGTCTACACTTCAAATGAATGTAAATGCCACACTTCCCTGCTAGGAAATAGCGTCTGCAGATGACTAGGGATCGTAGCAATAGAGTTCTTATGATTCTTGAAACGCGATATCGCATCTCATTTCTATGATTCATGGTAAGATATAATATAATTTGCGAAGTGACATGTATTCTTCGTCTACACATCAAATGAATGTAAATGCGACACTTCCTCGCTAGGAAATAGCGTTTGCAGATGTCTACGTATCGTAGCAATAGATTTCCAATGCTTCTTAAAACGCGATATCGCATCTGATTTCTATGTTTCATGGTAAGATATAATATGATTTGCGAAGTGTCATGTATTCCTCGTCTACACTTCAAATGAATGTAAATGCCACACTTCCCTACTAGGAAATAGCGTCTGCAGATGACTAGGTATCGTAGCAATAGAGTTCTAATGCTTCTTAAAACGCGATATCGCATCTCATTTCTCTGTTTCATGGTAAGATATAATATGATTTGCGAAGTGTCATGTATTCCACGTCTACACTTCAAACGAATGTGAATGCGACACTTGCTCGCTAGGAAATAGCGTTTGCAGATGTCTAGGTATCGTAGCAATAGAGTTCTAATTCTTCTTAAAACGCGATATCGCATCTCATTTCTATGTCTCATGGTAAGATATAATATTCATTGCGAATTGTTATGCATTCCTCGTCTACGATTCAAATGAATGTAAATGCGGCACTTCCTTGCAAGGAAATAGCGTTTGCAGATGTCTATGTATCGTAGCAATAGAGTTCTTATGATTCTTAAATCGCGATATTGCTTCTCATTTCTATGTTTCATGGTAAGGTATAATATGATTTGCGAAGTGTTATGTATTCCTCGTCTACACTTCAAATGAATGTAAATGCGACACTTCCTTGCAAGGAAATAGCGTTTGCAGATGTCTACGTATCGTAACGATAGAGTTCTTATGATTCTTAAAACGCGATATCGCATCTCATTTCTATGTTTCATGGTAATATATAATATGAATTGCGAAGTGTCATTTATTCCTCGTCTACACCTCAAATGAATGTAAATGCGACACTTCCTTGCTAGGAAATAGCGTCTGCAGATGTCTAGGTATCGTAGCAATAGATTTCTGATGCTTCTTAAAACGCGATATCGCATCTCATTTCTATGTTTCATGGTAAGATATAATATGATTTGCGAAGTGTCATGTATTCCTCGTCTACACTTCAAATGAATGTAAATGCGACACTTCCTTGCAAGGAAATAGCGTTTGCAGATGTCTACGTATCGAAGGGATAGAGTTCTAATGCTTCTTAAAACGCGATATCGCATCTCATTACTATGTTTCATGGTAAGATATAATAAGGTTTGCGAAGTGTCATGTATTCCTCGTCTACACTTCAAATGAATGTAAATGCGGCACTTCCTTGCAAGGAAATAGCGTTTGCAGATGTCTACGTATCGTAGCAATAGAGTTCTTATGATTCTTAAATCGCGATATTGCTTCTCATTTCTATGTTTCATGGTTAGGTATAATATGATTTGCGAAGTGTTATGTATTCCTCGTCTACACTTCAAATGAATGTAAATGCGACACTTCCTTGCAAGGAAATAGCGTTTGCAGATGTCTACGTATCGTAGCATTGTATTTCTGATGCTTCTTAAAACGCGATATCGCATCCCATTTCTATGTTTCCTGGTAAGATATAATATGATTTGCGAAGTGTCATGTATTCTTCGTCTACACTTCAAATGAATGTAAATGCGACTCTTCCTTGCAAGGAAATAGCGTTTGCAGATGTCTACGTATCACAGCAATAGAGTCCTTGTGATTCTTAGAACGCGATATCGCATCTCATTCCTATGTTTCATGGTAAGATATAATATGATATGCGAAGTGTTATGTATTCCTCGTCTACACTTAAAATGAATGTGAATTCGACTCTTCCTTGCTAGGAAATAGCGTTTGCAGATGTCTACCTATCGTAGCAATAGTGTTCTAATGCTTCTTAAAACGCGATATCGCATCTCATTTCTATGTTTCATGGTAAGATATAATATGATTTGCGAAGTGTCATGTATTCTTCGTCTACACTTCAAATGAATGTAAATGCGACACTTCCTTGCAAGGAAATAGCGTTTGCAGATGTCTACGTATCGAAGGGATAGAGTTCTAATGCTTCTTAAAACGCGATATCGCATCTCATTACTATGTTTCATGGTAAGATATAATAAGGTTTGCGAAGTGTCATGTATTCCTCGTCTACACTTCAAATGAATGTAAATGCGGCACTTCCTTGCAAGGAAATAGCGTTTGCAGATGTCTACGTATCGTAGCAATAGAGTTCTTATGATTCTTAAATCGCGATATTGCTTCTCATTTCTATGTTTCATGGTTAGGTATAATATGATTTGCGAAGTGTTATGTATTCCTCGTCTACACTTCAAATGAATGTAAATGCGACACTTCCTTGCAAGGAAATAGCGTTTGCAGATGTCTACGTATCGTAGCATTGAATTTCTGATGCTTCTTAAAACGCGATATCGCATCCCATTTCTATGTTTCATGGTAAGATATAATATGATTTGCGAAGTGTCATGTATTCTTCGTCTACACTTCAAATGAATGTAAATGCGACTCTTCCTTGCAAGGAAATAGCGTTTGCAGATGTCTACGTATCACAGCAATAGAGTCCTTGTGATTCTTAGAACGCGATATCGCATCTCATTCCTATGTTTCATGGTAAGATATAATATGATATGCGAAGTGTTATGTATTCCTCGTCTACACTTCAAATGAATGTGAATTCGACTCTTCCTTGCTAGGAAATAGCGTTTGCAGATGTCTACCTATCGTAGCAATAGTGTTCTAATGCTTCTTAAAACGCGATATCGCATCTCATTTCTATGTTTCATGGTAAGATATAATATGATTTGCGAAGTGTTATGTATTCCTCGTCTACACTTCAAATGAATGTAAATGCGAATCTTCCTTGCAAGGAAATAGCGTTTGCAGATGTCAACGTATCGTAGCAATAGAGATCTAATGCTTCTTAAAACGCGATATCGCATCTCATTTCTATGTTTCATGGTAAGATGTAATATGATTGGGGAAGTGTTATGTATTCCTCGTCTACACTTCAAATGAATGTAAATGCGACACTTCCTTGCAAGGAAATAGCGTTTGCAGATGTCTACGTATCGTAGCAATAGAGTTCTTATGATTCTTAGAACGCGGTATGGCATCTCATTTCTATGTTTCATGGTAAGATATAATATGATTTGCGAAGTGTCATGTATTCCTCGTCTACACTTCAAATGAATGTAAATGCGACACTTCCTTGCAAGGAAATAGCGTTTGCAGATGTCTACGCATCGTAGCAATAGAGCTCTAATGCTTCTTAAAACGCGATGTCGCATCTCATTTCTATGTTTCATGGTAAGATGTAATATGATTGGGGAAGTGTTATGTATTCCTCGTCTACACTTCAAATGAATGTAAATGCGACACTTCCTTGCAAGGAAATAGCGTTTGCAGATGTCTACGTATCGTAGCAATAGAGTTCTTATGATTCTTAAAACGCGATGTGGCATCTCATTTCTATGTTTCATGGTAAGATATAATATGATTTGCGAAGTGTTATGTAGTCCTCGTCTACACTTCAAATGAATGTAAATGCGACACTTCCTTGCTAGGAAATAGCGTTTGCAGATGTCTAGGTATCGTAGTAATAGGGTTCTAGTGCTTCTTAAAACGCGATATCGCATCTCATTTCTATGTTTCATGGTAAGATATATTATGATTTGCGAAGTGCTATGTATTCCTCGTCAACACTTCAAATGAATGTAAATGCGGCACTTCCTTCCAAGGAAATAGCGTTTGGAGATGTCTACGTATCGTAGCAATAGAGCTCTAATGCTTCTTAAAACGCGATATCGCATCTCATTTCTATGTTTCATGGTAAGATGTAATATGATTGGGGAAGTGTTATGTATTCCTCGTCTACACTGCAAATGAATGTAAATGCGACACTTCCTTCCAAGGAAATAGCGTTTGCAGATGTCTACCTATCGAAGCAATAGTGTTCTAATGCTTCTTAAAACGCGATATCGCATCTCATTTCTATGTTTCATGGTAAGATATAATAAGATTTGCGAAGTGTCATGTATTCCCCGTCTACACTTCAAATGAATGTAAATGCCACACTTCCCTGCTAGGAAATAGCGTCTGCAGATGACTAGGGATCGTAGCAATAGAGTTCTTATGATTCTTGAAACGCGATATCGCATCTCATTTCTATGATTCATGGTAAGATATAATATAATTTGCGAAGTGACATGTATTCTTCGTCTACACATCAAATGAATGTAAATGCGACACTTCCTCGCTAGGAAATAGCGTTTGCAGATGTCTACGTATCGTAGCAATAGATTTCCAATGCTTCTTAAAACGCGATATCGCATCTGATTTCTATGTTTCATGGTAAGATATAATATGATTTGCGAAGTGTCATGTATTCCTCGTCTACACTTCAAATGAATGTAAATGCCACACTTCCCTACTAGGAAATAGCGTCTGCAGATGACTAGGTATCGTAGCAATAGAGTTCTAATGCTTCTTAAAACGCGATATCGCATCTCATTTCTATGTTTCATGGTAAGATATAATATGATTTGCGAAGTGTCATGTATTCCTCGTCTACACTTCAAATGAATGTAAATGCGACACTTCCTTGCAAGGAAATAGCGTTTGCAGATGTCTACGTATCGAAGGGATAGAGTTCTAATGCTTCTTAAAACGCGATATGGCATCTCATTACTATGTTTCATGGTAAGATATAATAAGGTTTGCGAAGTGTCATGTATTCCTCGTCTACACTTCAAATGAATGTAAATGCGGCACTTCCTTGCAAGGAAATAGCGTTTGCAGATGTCTACGTATCGTAGCAATAGAGTTCTTATGATTCTTAAATCGCGATATTGCTTCTCATTTCTATGTTTCATGGTAAGATATAATATGATTTGCGAAGTGTCATGTATTCCTCGTCTACACTTCAAATGAATGTAAATGCGACACTTCCTTGCAAGGAAATAGCGTTTGCAGATGTCTACGTATCGTAGCAATAGAGCTCTAATGCTTCTTAAAACGCGATGTCGCATCTCATTTCTATGTTTCATGGTAAGATGTAATATGATTGGGGAAGTGTTATGTATTCCTCGTCTACACTTCAAATGAATGTAAATGCGACACTTCCTTGCAAGGAAATAGCGTTTGCAGATGTCTACGTATCGTAGCAATAGAGTTCTTATGATTCTTAAAACGCGATGTGGCATCTCATTTCTATGTTTCATGGTAAGATATAATATGATTTGCGAAGTGTTATGTAGTCCTCGTCTACACTTCAAATGAATGTAAATGCGACACTTCCTTGCTAGGAAATAGCGTTTGCAGATGTCTAGGTATCGTAGTAATAGGGTTCTAGTGCTTCTTAAAACGCGATATCGCATCTCATTTCTATGTTTCATGGTAAGATATATTATGATTTGCGAAGTGCTATGTATTCCTCGTCAACACTTCAAATGAATGTAAATGCGGCACTTCCTTCCAAGGAAATAGCGTTTGGAGATGTCTACGTATCGTAGCAATAGAGCTCTAATGCTTCTTAAAACGCGATATCGCATCTCATTTCTATGTTTCATGGTAAGATGTAATATGATTGGGGAAGTGTTATGTATTCCTCGTCTACACTGCAAATGAATGTAAATGCGACACTTCCTTCCAAGGAAATAGCGTTTGCAGATGTCTACCTATCGAAGCAATAGTGTTCTAATGCTTCTTAAAACGCGATATCGCATCTCATTTCTATGTTTCATGGTAAGATATAATAAGATTTGCGAAGTGTCATGTATTCCCCGTCTACACTTCAAATGAATGTAAATGCCACACTTCCCTGCTAGGAAATAGCGTCTGCAGATGACTAGGGATCGTAGCAATAGAGTTCTTATGATTCTTGAAACGCGATATCGCATCTCATTTCTATGATTCATGGTAAGATATAATATAATTTGCGAAGTGACATGTATTCTTCGTCTACACATCAAATGAATGTAAATGCGACACTTCCTCGCTAGGAAATAGCGTTTGCAGATGTCTACGTATCGTAGCAATAGATTTCCAATGCTTCTTAAAACGCGATATCGCATCTGATTTCTATGTTTCATGGTAAGATATAATATGATTTGCGAAGTGTCATGTATTCCTCGTCTACACTTCAAATGAATGTAAATGCCACACTTCCCTACTAGGAAATAGCGTCTGCAGATGACTAGGTATCGTAGCAATAGAGTTCTAATGCTTCTTAAAACGCGATATCGCATCTCATTTCTATGTTTCATGGTAAGATATAATATGATTTGCGAAGTGTCATGTATTCCACGTCTACACTTCAAACGAATGTGAATGCGACACTTGCTCGCTAGGAAATAGCGTTTGCAGATGTCTAGGTATCGTAGCAATAGAGTTCTAATTCTTCTTAAAACGCGATATCGCATCTCATTTCTATGTCTCATGGTAAGATATAATATTCATTGCGAATTGTTATGCATTCCTCGTCTACGATTCAAATGAATGTAAATGCGGCACTTCCTTGCAAGGAAATAGCGTTTGCAGATGTCTATGTATCGTAGCAATAGAGTTCTTATGATTCTTAAATCGCGATATTGCTTCTCATTTCTATGTTTCATGGTAAGGTATAATATGATTTGCGAAGTGTTATGTATTCCTCGTCTACACTTCAAATGAATGTAAATGCGACACTTCCTTGCAAGGAAATAGCGTTTGCAGATGTCTACGTATCGTAACGATAGAGTTCTTATGATTCTTAAAACGCGATATCGCATCTCATTTCTTTGTTTCATGGTAATATATAATATGAATTGCGAAGTGTCATTTATTCCTCGTCTACACCTCAAACGAATGTAAATGCGACACTTCCTTGCTAGGAAATAGCGTCTGCAGATGTCTAGGTATCGTAGCAATAGATTTCTGATGCTTCTTAAAACGCGATATCGCATCTCATTTCTATGTTTCATGGTAAGATATAATATGATTTGCGAAGTGTCATGTATTCCTCGTCTACACTTCAAATGAATGTAAATGCGACACTTCCTTGCAAGGAAATAGCGTTTGCAGATGTCTACGTATCGAAGGGATAGAGTTCTAATGCTTCTTAAAACGCGATATCGCATCTCATTACTATGTTTCATGGTAAGATATAATAAGGTTTGCGAAGTGTCATGTATTCCTCGTCTACACTTCAAATGAATGTAAATGCGGCACTTCCTTGCAAGGAAATAGCGTTTGCAGATGTCTACGTATCGTAGCAATAGAGTTCTTATGATTCTTAAATCGCGATATTGCTTCTCATTTCTATGTTTCATGGTTAGGTATAATATGATTTGCGAAGTGTTATGTATTCCTCGTCTACACTTCAAATGAATGTAAATGCGACACTTCCTTGCAAGGAAATAGCGTTTGCAGATGTCTACGTATCGTAGCATTGAATTTCTGATGCTTCTTAAAACGCGATATCGCATCCCATTTCTATGTTTCCTGGTAAGATATAATATGATTTGCGAAGTGTCATGTATTCTTCGTCTACACTTCAAATGAATGTAAATGCGACTCTTCCTTGCAAGGAAATAGCGTTTGCAGATGTCTACGTATCACAGCAATAGAGTCCTTGTGATTCTTAGAACGCGATATCGCATCTCATTCCTATGTTTCATGGTAAGATATAATATGATATGCGAAGTGTTATGTATTCCTCGTCTACACTTCAAATGAATGTGAATTCGACTCTTCCTTGCTAGGAAATAGCGTTTGCAGATGTCTACCTATCGTAGCAATAGTGTTCTAATGCTTCTTAAAACGCGATATCGCATCTCATTTCTATGTTTCATGGTAAGATATAATATGATTTGCGAAGTGTCATGTATTCTTCGTCTACACTTCAAATGAATGTAAATGCGACACTTCCTTGCAAGGAAATAGCGTTTGCAGATGTCTACGTATCGAAGGGATAGAGTTCTAATGCTTCTTAAAACGCGATATCGCATCTCATTACTATGTTTCATGGTAAGATATAATAAGGTTTGCGAAGTGTCATGTATTCCTCGTCTACACTTCAAATGAATGTAAATGCGGCACTTCCTTGCAAGGAAATAGCGTTTGCAGATGTCTACGTATCGTAGCAATAGAGTTCTTATGATTCTTAAATCGCGATATTGCTTCTCATTTCTATGTTTCATGGTTAGGTATAATATGATTTGCGAAGTGTTATGTATTCCTCGTCTACACTTCAAATGAATGTAAATGCGACACTTCCTTGCAAGGAAATAGCGTTTGCAGATGTCTACGTATCGTAGCATTGAATTTCTGATGCTTCTTAAAACGCGATATCGCATCCCATTTCTATGTTTCATGGTAAGATATAATATGATTTGCGAAGTGTCATGTATTCTTCGTCTACACTTCAAATGAATGTAAATGCGACTCTTCCTTGCAAGGAAATAGCGTTTGCAGATGTCTACGTATCACAGCAATAGAGTCCTTGTGATTCTTAGAACGCGATATCGCATCTCATTCCTATGTTTCATGGTAAGATATAATATGATATGCGAAGTGTTATGTATTCCTCGTCTACACTTCAAATGAATGTGAATTCGACTCTTCCTTGCTAGGAAATAGCGTTTGCAGATGTCTACCTATCGTAGCAATAGTGTTCTAATGCTTCTTAAAACGCGATATCGCATCTCATTTCTATGTTTCATGGTAAGATATAATATGATTTGCGAAGTGTCATGTATTCTTCGTCTACACTTCAAATGAATGTAAATGCGACTCTTCCTTGCAAGGAAATAGCGTTTGCAGATGTCTACGTATCGTAGCAATAGAGTTCTAATGCTTCTTAAAACGCGATATCGCATCTCATTTCCATGCTTCATGGTAAGATATAATATGATTTGCGAAGTGTTATGTATTCCTCTTCTACACTTCAAATGAATGTAAATGCGACACTTCCCTGCAAGGAAATAGCGTTTGCAGATGTCTACGTATCGTAGCAATAGAGTTCTAATGATTCTTAAAACGCGATGTGGCATCTCATTTCTATGTTTCATGGTAAGATATAATATGATTTGCAAAGTGTTATGTATTCCACGTCTACACTTGAAATGAATGTGAATGCGACATTTCCTCGCTAGGAAATAGCGTTTGCAGATGTCTACGTATCGTAGCAATAGATTTCTAATGCTTCTTAAAACGCGATATCGCATCTGATTTCTAAGTTTCATGGTAAGATATAATATGATCTGCGAAGTGTCATGTATTCCTCGTCTACACTTCAAATGAATGTAAATGCGACTCTTCCTTCTAAGGAAATAGCGTTTGCAGATGTCTACGTATCATAGCAATAGAGTTCTTATGATCCTTAAAACGCGATATCGCATCTCATTTCTATGTTTCATGGTACGATATAATATGATTTGCGAAGTGTTATATATTCTTCGTCTACACTTTAAATGAATGTAAATGCGACACTTCCTTGCAAGGAAATAGCGTTTGCAGATGTCTAGGTATCGTAGCAATAGAGTTCTAATGCTTCTTAAAACGCGATATCGCATCTCATTTCCATGCTTCATGGTAAGATATAATATGATTTGCGAAGTGTTATGTATTCCTCTTCTACACTTCAAATGAATGTAAATGCGACACTTCCCTGCAAGGAAATAGCGTTTGCAGATGTCTACGTATCGTAGCAATAGAGTTCTAATGATTCTTAAAACGCGATGTGGCATCTCATTTCTATGTTTCATGGTAAGATATAATATGATTTGCAAAGTGTTATGTATTCCACGTCTACACTTGAAATGAATGTGAATGCGACATTTCCTCGCTAGGAAATAGCGTTTGCAGATGTCTACGTATCGTAGCAATAGATTTCTAATGCTTCTTAAAACGCGATATCGCATCTGATTTCTAAGTTTCATGGTAAGATATAATATGATCTGCGAAGTGTCATGTATTCCTCGTCTACACTTCAAATGAATGTAAATGCGACTCTTCCTTCTAAGGAAATAGCGTTTGCAGATGTCTACGTATCATAGCAATAGAGTTCTTATGATCCTTAAAACGCGATATCGCATCTCATTTCTATGTTTCATGGTACGATATAATATGATTTGCGAAGTGTCATGTATTCTTCGTCTACACTTTAAATGAATGTAAATGCGACTCTTCCTTGCAAGGAAATAGCGTTTGCAGATGTCTACGTATCGTAGCGATAGAGTTCTTATGATCCTTAAAACGCGATATCGCATCTCATTTCTATGTTTCATGGTAATATATAATATGAATTGCGAAGTGTCATTTATTCCTCGTCTACACCTCAAATGAATGTAAATGCGACACTTCCTTGCTAGGAAATAGCGTCTGCAGATGTCTAGGTATCGTAGCAATAGATATCTGATGCTTCTTAAAACGCGATTTCACATCACATTTCTATGTTTCATGGTAAGATATAATATGATTTGCGAAGTGTCATGTATTCCTCGACTACACTTCAAACGAATGTAAATGCCACACTTCCCTGCTAGGAAATAGCGTCTGCAGATGACTACGTATCGTAGCAATAGTGTTCTTATGATTCTTAAAACGCGATATCGCATCTCATTTCTATGTTTCATGATAAGATATAATATTCATTACGAAGTGTTATGCATTCCTCGTCTACGATTCAAATGGATGAAAATGCGACACTTCCTTGCTAGGAAATAGCGTTTGCAGATGTCTACGTATCCTAGCAATAGAGTTCTTATGATTCTTAAAACGCGATATCGCATCTCATTTCTATGTTTCATGGTAAGATATAATATGATTTGCGAAGTGTTATGTAGTCTTCGTCTACGATTCAAATGGATGAAAATGCGACACTTCCTTGCTAGGAAATAGCGTTTGCAGATGTCTACGTATCGAAGCAATAGTGTTCAAATGCTTCTTAAAACAAGATATCGCAACACATTTCTATGTTTCATGATAAGATGTAATATTCATTGCGAAGTGTTATGTATTCCTCGCCTACACTTCAAATGAATGTAAATGCGACACTTCCTTGCTAGGAAATAGCGTTTGCAGATGTCTACGTATCGAAGCAATAGAGTTCAAATGCTTCTTAAAACGAGATATTGCATCTCATATCTATGTTTCATGATAAGATATAATATTCATTGCGAATTGTTATGCATTCCTCGTCTACGATTCAAATGAATGTAAATGCGACACTTCCTTGCAAGGAAATGGCGTTTGCAGATGTCTACGTATCGTAGCATTGAATTTCTGATGCTTCTTAAAACGCGATATCGCATCTCATTTCTATGTTTCATGGTAAGATATAATATGATTTGCGAAGTGTTATGCATTCCTCGTCTACGATTCAAATGGATGAAAATGCGACACTTCCTTGCTAGGAAATAGCGTTTGCAGATGTCTACGTATCGAAGCAATATTGTTCAAATGCTTCTTAAAAAAAGATATCGCAACTCATTTCTATGTTTCATGACAAGATATAATATTCACTGCGAAGTGTTATGTAGTCCTCGTCTACACTTCAAATGAATGTAATTGCGACACTTCCTTGCTAGGAAATAGCGTTTGCAGATGTCTACCTATCGTAGCAATAGTGTTCTAGTGCTTCTTAAAACGCGATATCGCATCCCATTTCCATGTTTCATGGTAAGATATAATATGATTTGCGAAGTGTTATGTATTACTCGTCTACACTTCAAATGAATGTAAATGCGACACTTCCTTGCAAGGAAATAGCGTTTGCAGATGTCTACGTATCGTAGCAATAGAGTTCTTATAATTCTTAAATAGCGATATCGCATCTCATTTCTATGTTTCATGGTAAGATATAATATGATTTGCGAAGTGTTATGTATTCCTCGTCTACACATCAAATGAATGTAAATGCGACACTTCCTTGCAAGGAAATAGCGTTTGCAGATGTCTACGTATCGAAGCAATAGAGTTCAAATGCTTATTAAGTCGCGATATCGCATCTCATTTCTATGTTTCATGGTAAGATATAATAAGATTTGCGATGTGTTATGTATTCCTCGTCTACACTTCAAGTGAATGTAAATGCGACACTTCCTTGCAAGGAAATAGCGTTTGCAAGTGTCTACCTATCGTAGCAATAGTGTTCTAATGACTCTTAAAACGCGATATCGCATCTCATTTCTATGTTTCATGGTAAGATATAATATGATTTGCGAAGTGTAATGTATTCTTCGTCCACACTTCAAATGAATGTAAATGCGACACTTCCTTGCAAGGAAATAGCGTTTGCAGATGTCTACGTATCGTAGCAATAGAGTTCTAATGCTTCTTAAAACGCGATATCGCATCTCATTTCCATGCTTCATAGTAAGATATAATATGATTTGCAATGTGTTGTGTATTGCTCTTCTACACTTCAAATGAATGTAAATGCGACACTTCCTTGCAAGGAAATAGCGTTTGCAGATGTCTACGTAGCGTAGGGATAGAGTTCTAATGCTTCTTAAAACGACATATCGCACCTCATTTCTATGTTTCATGATAAGATATAATATTCATTGCGAAGTGTTATGCATTCCTCGTCTACGATTCAAATGCATGTAAATGCGACACTTCCTTGCTAGGAAATAGCGTTTGCAGATGTCTACGTATCGAAGCAATAGTGTTCAAATGCTTCTTAAAACAAGATATCGCATCTCATTTCTATGTTTCATGATAAGATGTAATACTCATTGCGAAGTGTTATGTATTCCTTGTCTACACTTCAAATGAATGTGAATGCGACTCTTCCTCGCTAGGAAATAGCGTTTGGCGATGTCTACGTATCGTAGGAATAGAGTTCTTATGATTCTTAAAACGCGATATCGCATCTCATTTCTGTGTTTCATGGTAAGATATAATATGATTTGCAAACTGTTATGTATTCCTCGTCCACACTTCAAACGAATGTGAATGCGACACTTCCTCGCTAAGAAATAGCGTTTGCAGATGTCTACGTATCGTAGCAATAGATTTCCAATGCATCTTAAAACGCGATATCGCATCTGATTTCTATGTTTCATGGTAAGATATAACATGATTTGCGAAGTGTCATGTATTCCTCGTCTACACTTCAAATGAATGTAAATGCCACACTTCCCTTCTAGGAAATAGCGTCTGCAGATGTCTACGTATCGTAGCAATAGAGTTCTTATGATTCTTAAAACGCGATATCGCATCTCATTTCTATGTTTCATGATAAGATATAATATTCATTACGAAGTGTTATGCATTCCTCGTCTACGATTCAAATGGATGAAAATGCGACACTTCCTTGCTAGGAAATAGCGTTTGCAGATGTCTACGTATCCTAGCAATAGAGTTCTTATGATTCTTAAAACGTGATATCGCATCTCATTTCTATGTTTCATGGTAAGATATAATATGATTGGAGAAGTGTTATGTATTCCTCGTCTACACTTCAAATGAATGTAAATGCGACACTTCCTTGCAAGGAAATAGCGTTTGCAAATGTCTACCTATCTTAGCAATAGTGTTCTAATACTTCTTAAAACGCGATATCGCATCTCATTTCTATGTTTCACGGTAAGATATAATATGATTTGCGAAGTGTTATGTATTCCTCGTCTACACTTCAAATGAATGTAAATGCGACTCTTCCTTGCAAGGAAATAGCGTTTGCAGATGTCTACGTATCGAAGCAATAGAGTTCAAAAGCTTCTTAAGACGCGATATCGCATCTCATTTCTATGTTTCATGGTAAGATATAATATGATTTGCGAAGTGTTATGTATTCCTCGTCTACACTTCAAATGAATGTAAATGCGACACTTCCTTGCTAGGAAATAGCGTTTGCAGATGTCTACCTATCGTAGCAATAGAGTTCTAATGCTTCTTAAAACGCGATATCGCATCTCACTTCCATGTTCCATGGTAAGATATAATATGATTTGCGAAGTGTTATGTATTCCTCGTCTACACTTCAAATGAATATAAATGCGACACTTCCTTGCAAGGAAATAGCGTTTGCAGATGTCTACGTATCGAAGCAATAGAGTTCAAATGCTTATTAAGTCGCGATATCGCATCTCATTTCTATGTTTCATGGTAAGATATAATAAGATTTGCGATGTGTTATGTATTCCTCGTCTACACTTCAAGTGAATGTAAATGCGACACTACCTTGCAAGGAAATAGCGTTTGCAAGTGTCTACCTATCGTAGCAATAGTGTTCTAATGACTCTTAAAACGCGATATCGCATCTCATTTCTATGTTTCATGGTAAGATATAATATGATTTGCGAAGTGTAATGTATTCTTCGTCCACACTTCAAATGAATGTAAATGCGACACTTCCTTGCAAGGAAATAGCGTTTGCAGATGTCTACGTATCGTAGCAATAGAGTTCTAATGCTTCTTAAAACGCGATATCGCATCTCATTTCCATGCTTCATGGTAAGATATAATATGATTTGCGATGTGTTGTGTATTGCTCTTCTACACTTCAAATGAATGTAAATGCGACACTTCCTTGCAAGGAAATAGCGTTTGCAGATGTCTACGTAGCGTAGGGATAGAGTTCTAATGCTTCTTAAAACGACATATCGCACCTCATTTCTATGTTTCATGATAAGATATAATATTCATTGCGAAGTGTTATGCATTCCTCGTCTACGATTCAAATGCATGTAAATGCGACACTTCCTTGCTAGGAAATAGCGTTTGCAGATGTCTACGTATCGAAGCAATAGTGTTCAAATGCTTCTTAAAACAAGATATCGCATCTCATTTCTATGTTTCATGATAAGATGTAATACTCATTGCGAAGTGTTATGTATTCCTTGTCTACACTTCAAATGAATGTGAATGCGACTCTTCCTCGCTAGGAAATAGCGTTTGGCGATGTCTACGTATCGTAGGAATAGAGTTCTTATGATTCTTAAAACGCGATATCGCATCTCATTTCTGTGTTTCATGGTAAGATATAATATGATTTGCAAACTGTTATGTATTCCTCGTCCACACTTCAAACGAATGTGAATGCGACACTTCCTCGCTAAGAAATAGCGTTTGCAGATGTCTACGTATCGTAGCAATAGATTTCCAATGCATCTTAAAACGCGATATCGCATCTGATTTCTATGTTTCATGGTAAGATATAACATGATTTGCGAAGTGTCATGTATTCCTCGTCTACACTTCAAATGAATGTAAATGCCACACTTCCCTTCTAGGAAATAGCGTCTGCAGATGTCTACGTATCGTAGCAATAGAGTTCTTATGATTCTTAAAACGCGATATCGCATCTCATTTCTATGTTTCATGATAAGATATAATATTCATTACGAAGTGTTATGCATTCCTCGTCTACGATTCAAATGGATGAAAATGCGACACTTCCTTGCTAGGAAATAGCGTTTGCAGATGTCTACGTATCCTAGCAATAGAGTTCTTATGATTCTTAAAACGTGATATCGCATCTCATTTCTATGTTTCATGGTAAGATATAATATGATTGGAGAAGTGTTATGTATTCCTCGTCTACACTTCAAATGAATGTAAATGCGACACTTCCTTGCAAGGAAATAGCGTTTGCAAATGTCTACCTATCTTAGCAATAGTGTTCTAATACTTCTTAAAACGCGATATCGCATCTCATTTCTATGTTTCACGGTAAGATATAATATGATTTGCGAAGTGTTATGTATTCCTCGTCTACACTTCAAATGAATGTAAATGCGACTCTTCCTTGCAAGGAAATAGCGTTTGCAGATGTCTACGTATCGTAGCAATAGATTTCCAATGCTTCTTAAAACGCGATATCGCATCTCATTTCTATGTTTCATGGTAAGATATAATATGATTGGAGAAGTGTTATGTATTCCTCGTCTACGCTTCAAATGAATGTAAATGCGACACTTGCTTGCAAGGAAATAGCGTTTGCAAATGTCTACCTATCGTAGCAATAGTGTTCTAATACTTCTTAAAACGCGATATCGCATCTCATTTCTATGTTTCATCGTAAGATATAATATGATTTGCGAAGTGTTACGTATTCCTCGTCTACACTTCAAATGAATGTAAATGCGGCACTTCCTTGCAAGGAAATAGCGTTTGCAGATGTCTACGTATCGTAGCAATAGAGTTCTTATGATTCTTAATTCGCGATATTGCTTCTCATTTCTATGTTTCATGGTTAGGTATAATATGATTTGCGAAGTGTTATGTATTCCTCGTCTACACTTCAAATGAATGTAAATGCGACACTTCCTTGCAAGGAAATAGCGTTTGCAGATGTCTACGTATCGTAGCATTGAATTTCTGATGCTTCTTAAAACGCGATATCGCATCCCATTTCTATGTTTCATGGTAAGATATAATATGATTTGCGAAGTGTCATGTATTCTTCGTCTACACTTCAAATGAATGTAAATGCGACTCTTCCTTGCAAGGAAATAGCGTTTGCAGATGTCTAGGTATCGTAGCAATAGAGTTCATATGATTCTTAAAACGCGATATCGAATCTCATTTCTATGTTTCATGGTAAGATATAATATGATTTGCGAAGTGTCATGTATTCCTCGTCTACACTTCAAATGAATGTAAATGCGACACTTCCTTGCAAAGAAATAGCGTTTGCAAATGTCTACGTATCGAAGCAATAGAGTTCAAATGCTTCTTAAAACGAGATATTGCATCTCATATTTATGTTTCATGATAAGATATAATATTCATTGCGAAGTGTTATGCATTCCTCGTCTATGATTCAAACGAACGTAAATGCGACACGTCCTTTCAAGGAAATAGCGTTTGCAGATGTCTAGATATCGTAGCAATAGAGTTCTAATGCTTCCTAAAACGCGATATCGCATCTCATTTCTATGCTTCATGGTAAGATATAATATGATTTGCGAAGTGTTATGTATTCCTCGTCTACGATTCAAATGAAAGTAAATGCGACACTTCCTTGCAAGGAAATAGCGATTGCAGATGTCTACGTATCGTAGCAATAGAGTTCATATGATTCTTAAAACGCGATATCGCATCTCATTTCTATGTTTCATGGTAAGATTTAATATTCATTGCGAAGTGTAATGCATTCCTCGTCTGCGATTCAAATGAAAGTAAATGCGACACTTCCTTGCAAGGAAATAGCGTTTGCAGATGTCTAGGTATCGTAGCAATAGAGTTCTAATGCTTCTTAAAACGCGATATCGCATCTCAGTTCTATGTTTCATGGTAAGATATAATATGATTTGCCAAGTGTTATGTATTCCTCGTCTACACTTCAAATGAATGTAAATGCGACACTTCCTTGCAAAGAAATAGCGTTTGCAAATGTCTACGTATCGAAGCAATAGAGTTCAAATGCTTCTTAAAACGAGATATTGCATCTCATATTTATCTTTCATGATAAGATATAATATTCATTGCGAAGTGTTATGCATTCCTCGTCTATGATTCAAAAGAACGTAAATGCGACACGTCATTGCAAGGAAATAGCGTTTGCAGATGTCTAGGTATCGTAGCAATAGAGTTCTTATGATTCTTAAAACGCGATATCGCATCTCATTTCTATGTTTCATCGTAAGATATAATATGATTTGCAAAGTGTTATGCATTCCTCGCCTGCGATTCAAATGAAAGTAAATGCGACACTTCCTTGCAAGGAAATAGCGATTGTAGATGTCTAGGTATCGTAGCAATAGAGTTCTAATGCTTCTTAAAACGCGATTTCGCATCTCAGTTCTATGTTCCATGGTAAGATATAATATGATTTGCGAAGTATCATGTATTCCTCGTCTACATTTCAAATGAATGTAAATGCGACACTTCCTTGCTAGGAAATAGCGTTTGCAGATGTCTACGTATCGTAGCAATAGCTTTCTAATGCTTCTTAAAACGCGATATCGAATCTCATTTCTATGTTTCATGGTAAGATATAATATGATTTGCGAAGTGTCATGTATTCCTCGTCTACACTTCAAATGAATGTAAATGCGACACTTCCTTGCAAAGAAATAGCGTTTGCAAATGTCTACGTATCGAAGCAATAGAGTTCAAATGCTTCTTAAAACGAGATATTGCATCTCATATTTATGTTTCATGATAAGATATAATATTCATTGCGAAATGTTATGCATTCCTCGTCTATGATTCAAATGAACGTAAATGCGACACGTCATTGCAAGGAAATAGCGTTTGCAGATTTCTAGGTATCGTAGCAATAGGGTTCTAATGCTTCCTAAAACGCGATATCGCATCTCATTTCTATGTTTCATGGTAAGATATAATATGATTTGCGAAGTGTTATGTATTGCTCGTCTACGATTCAAATGAAAGTAAATGCGACACTTCCTTGCAAGGAAATAGCGATTGCAGATGTCTACGTATCGTAGCAATAGAGTTCATATGATTCTTAAAACGCGATATCGCATCTCATTTCTATGATTCATGGTAAGATATAACATGATTTGCGAAGTGTTATGCATTCCTCGTCTACACTTCAAATGAATGAAAATGCGACACTTCCTAGCAAGGAAATAGCGTTTGCAGATGTCTACGTATCGTAGCAATAGATTTCTAATGCTTCTTAAAACGCGATATCGAATCTCATTTCTATGTTTCATGGTAAGATATAATGTGATTTGCGAAGTGTTATGTATTCCTCGTCTACACTTCAAATGAATGTAAATGCGACACTTCTTTGCAAGGAAATAGCGTTTGCAGATGTCTACGTATCGTAGCAATAGAGTTCTTATGATTCTTAAAACGCGAGATCGCATCTCATTTCTATGTTTCATCGTAAGATATAATATGATTTGCAAAGTGTTATGTATTCCTCGTCTACATTTCAAATTAATGTAAATGCGACACTTCCTTGCAAGGAAATAGCGTTTGCAGATGTCTAGGTATCGTAGCAATAGAGTTCATATGATTCTTAAAACGCGATATCGAATCTCATTTCTATGTTTCATGGTAAGATATAATATGATTTGCGAAGTGTCATGTATTCCTCGTCTACACTTCAAATGAATGTAAATGCGACACTTCCTTGCAAAGAAATAGCGTTTGCAAATGTCTACGTATCGAAGCAATAGAGTTCAAATGCTTCTTAAAACGAGATATTGCATCTCATATTTATGTTTCATGATAAGATATAATATTCATTGCGAAGTGTTATGCATTCCTCGTCTATGATTCAAACGAACGTAAATGCGACACGTCCTTTCAAGGAAATAGCGTTTGCAGATGTCTAGATATCGTAGCAATAGAGTTCTAATGCTTCCTAAAACGCGATATCGCATCTCATTTCTATGCTTCATGGTAAGATATAATATGATTTGCGAAGTGTTATGTATTCCTCGTCTACGATTCAAATGAAAGTAAATGCGACACTTCCTTGCAAGGAAATAGCGATTGCAGATGTCTACGTATCGTAGCAATAGAGTTCATATGATTCTTAAAACGCGATATCGCATCTCATTTCTATGTTTCATGGTAAGATTTAATATTCATTGCGAAGTGTAATGCATTCCTCGTCTGCGATTCAAATGAAAGTAAATGCGACACTTCCTTGCAAGGAAATAGCGTTTGCAGATGTCTAGGTATCGTAGCAATAGAGTTCTAATGCTTCTTAAAACGCGATATCGCATCTCAGTTCTATGTTTCATGGTAAGATATAATATGATTTGCCAAGTGTTATGTATTCCTCGTCTACACTTCAAATGAATGTAAATGCGACACTTCCTTGCAAAGAAATAGCGTTTGCAAATGTCTACGTATCGAAGCAATAGAGTTCAAATGCTTCTTAAAACGAGATATTGCATCTCATATTTATCTTTCATGATAAGATATAATATTCATTGCGAAGTGTTATGCATTCCTCGTCTATGATTCAAATGAACGTAAATGCGACACGTCATTGCAAGGAAATAGCGTTTGCAGATGTCTAGGTATCGTAGCAATAGAGTTCTTATGATTCTTAAAACGCGATATCGCATCTCATTTCTATGTTTCATCGTAAGATATAATATGATTTGCAAAGTGTCATGTATTCCTCGTCTACACTTCAAATGAATGTAAATGCGACACTTCCTTGCAAGGAAATAGCGTTTGCAGATGTCTAGGTATCGTAGCAATAGAGTTCTAATGCTTCCTAAAACGCGATAATGCATCTCATTTCTATGTTTCATGATAAGATATAATATTCATTGCGAAGTGTTATGCATTCCTCGCCTGCGATTCAAATGAAAGTAAATGCGACACTTCCTTGCAAGGAAATAGCGATTGTAGATGTCTAGGTATCGTAGCAATAGAGTTCTAATGCTTCTTAAAACGCGATTTCGCATCTCAGTTCTATGTTCCATGGTAAGATATAATATGATTTGCGAAGTATCATGTATTCCTCGTCTACATTTCAAATGAATGTAAATGCGACACTTCCTTGCTAGGAAATAGCGTTTGCAGATGTCTACGTATCGTAGCAATAGCTTTCTAATGCTTCTTAAAACGCGATATCGAATCTCATTTCTATGTTTCATGGTAAGATATAATATGATTTGCGAAGTGTCATGTATTCCTCGTCTACACTTCAAATGAATGTAAATGCGACACTTCCTTGCAAAGAAATAGCGTTTGCAAATGTCTACGTATCGAAGCAATAGAGTTCAAATGCTTCTTAAAACGAGATATTGCATCTCATATTTATGTTTCATGATAAGATATAATATTCATTGCGAAATGTTATGCATTCCTCGTCTATGATTCAAATGAACGTAAATGCGACACGTCATTGCAAGGAAATAGCGTTTGCAGATTTCTAGGTATCGTAGCAATAGTGTTCTAATGCTTCCTAAAACGCGATATCGCATCTCATTTCTATGTTTCATGGTAAGATATAATATGATTTGCGAAGTGTTATGTATTGCTCGTCTACGATTCAAATGAAAGTAAATGCGACACTTCCTTGCAAGGAAATAGCGATTGCAGATGTCTACGTATCGTAGCAATAGAGTTCATATGATTCTTAAAACGCGATATCGCATCTCATTTCTATGATTCATGGTAAGATATAACATGATTTGCGAAGTGTTATGCATTCCTCGTCTACACTTCAAATGAATGAAAATGCGACACCTCCTAGCAAGGAAATAGCGTTTGCAGATGTCTACGTATCGTAGCAATAGTGTTCTAATGCTTCTTAAAACGCGATATCGAATCTCATTACTATGTTTCATGGTAAGATATAACATGATTTGCGAAGTGTTATGCATTCCTCGTCTACACTTCAAATGAATGGAAATGCGACACTTCCTTGCAAGGAAATAGCGATTGCAGATGTCTACGTATCGTAGCAATAGAGTTCATATGATTCTTAAAACGCGATGTCGCATCTCATTTCTATGTTTCATGGTAAGATATAACATGATTTGCGAAGTGTTATGCATTCCTCGTCTACACTTCAAATGAATGAAAATGCGACACTTCCTAGCAAGGAAATAGCGTTTGCAGATGTCTACGTATCGTAGCAATAGAGTTCTAATGCTTCTTAAAACGCGATATCGAATCTCATTTCTATGTTTCATGGTAAGATATAATATTATTTGCGAAGTGTTATGTATTCCTCGTCTACACTTCATATGAATGTTAATGCGACACTTCCTTGCAAGGAAAGAGGGTTTGCAGATGTCTACGTACCGTAGCAATAGAGTTCTTATGATTCTTAAAACGCGATATCGCATCTCATTTCTATGTTTCGTCGTAAGATATAATATGATTTGCAAAGTGTTATATATTCCTCGTCTACACTTCAAATGAATGTAAATGCGACACTTCCTTGCAAGGAAATAGCGTTTGCAGATGTCTAGGTATCGTAGCAATAGAGTTCTAATGCTTCCTAAAACGCGATATCGCATCTCATTTCTATGTTTCATGGTAAGATATAATATGATTTGCGAAGTGTTATGTATTCCTCGTCTACGATTCAAATGAAAGTAAATGCGACACTTCCTTGCAAGGAAATAGCGATTGCAGATGTCTACGTATCGTAGCAATAGAGTTCATATGATTCTTAAAACGCGATATCGCATCTCATTTCTATGTTTCATGGTAAGATGTAACATGATTTGCGAAGTGTTATGCATTCCTCGTCTACACTTCAAATGAATGAAAATGCGACACTTCCTAGCAAGGAAATAGCGTTTGCAGATGTCTAGGTATCGTAGCAATAGAGTTCTTATGATTCTTAAAACGCGATATCGCATCTCATTTCTATGTTTCATCGTAAGATATAATATGATTTGCAAAGTGTCATGTATTCCTCGTCTACACTTCAAATGAATGTAAATGCGACACTTCCTTGCAAGGAAATAGCGTTTGCAGATGTCTAGGTATCGTAGCAATAGAGTTCTAATGCTTCCTAAAACGCGATAATGCATCTCATTTCTATGTTTCATGATAAGATATAATATTCATTGCGAAGTGTTATGCATTCCTCGCCTGCGATTCAAATGAAAGTAAATGCGACACTTCCTTGCAAGGAAATAGCGATTGTAGATGTCTAGGTATCGTAGCAATAGAGTTCTAATGCTCCTTAAAACGCGATTTCGCATCTCAGTTCTATGTTCCATGGTAAGATATAATATGATTTGCGAAGTATCATGTATTCCTCGTCTACATTTCAAATGAATGTAAATGCGACACTTCCTTGCTAGGAAATAGCGTTTGCAGATGTCTACGTATCGTAGCAATAGCTTTCTAATGCTTCTTAAAACGCGATATCGAATCTCATTTCTATGTTTCATGGTAAGATATAATATGATTTGCGAAGTGTCATGTATTCCTCGTCTACACTTCAAATGAATGTAAATGCGACACTTCCTTGCAAAGAAATAGCGTTTGCAAATGTCTACGTATCGAAGCAATAGAGTTCAAATGCTTCTTAAAACGAGATATTGCATCTCATATTTATGTTTCATGATAAGATATAATATTCATTGCGAAATGTTATGCATTCCTCGTCTATGATTCAAATGAACGTAAATGCGACACGTCATTGCAAGGAAATAGCGTTTGCAGATTTCTAGGTATCGTAGCAATAGGGTTCTAATGCTTCCTAAAACGCGATATCGCATCTCATTTCTATGTTTCATGGTAAGATATAATATGATTTGCGAAGTGTTATGTATTGCTCGTCTACGATTCAAATGAAAGTAAATGCGACACTTCCTTGCAAGGAAATAGCGATTGCAGATGTCTACGTATCGTAGCAATAGAGTTCATATGATTCTTAAAACGCGATATCGCATCTCATTTCTATGATTCATGGTAAGATATAACATGATTTGCGAAGTGTTATGCATTCCTCGTCTACACTTCAAATGAATGAAAATGCGACACCTCCTAGCAAGGAAATAGCGTTTGCAGATGTCTACGTATCGTAGCAATAGTGTTCTAATGCTTCTTAAAACGCGATATCGAATCTCATTACTATGTTTCATGGTAAGATATAACATGATTTGCGAAGTGTTATGCATTCCTCGTCTACACTTCAAATGAATGGAAATGCGACACTTCCTTGCAAGGAAATAGCGATTGCAGATGTCTACGTATCGTAGCAATAGAGTTCATATGATTCTTAAAACGCGATGTCGCATCTCATTTCTATGTTTCATGGTAAGATATAACATGATTTGCGAAGTGTTATGCATTCCTCGTCTACACTTCAAATGAATGAAAATGCGACACTTCCTAGCAAGGAAATAGCGTTTGCAGATGTCTACGTATCGTAGCAATAGAGTTCTAATGCTTCTTAAAACGCGATATCGAATCTCATTTCTATGTTTCATGGTAAGATATAATATTATTTGCGAAGTGTTATGTATTCCTCGTCTACACTTCATATGAATGTTAATGCGACACTTCCTTGCAAGGAAAGAGGGTTTGCAGATGTCTACGTATCGTAGCAATAGAGTTCTTATGATTCTTAAAACGCGATATCGCATCTCATTTCTATGTTTCGTCGTAAGATATAATATGATTTGCAAAGTGTTATATATTCCTCGTCTACACTTCAAATGAATGTAAATGCGACACTTCCTTGCAAGGAAATAGCGTTTGCAGATGTCTAGGTATCGTAGCAATAGAGTTCTAATGCTTCCTAAAACGCGATATCGCATCTCATTTCTATGTTTCATGGTAAGATATAATATGATTTGCGAAGTGTTATGTATTCCTCGTCTACGATTCAAATGAAAGTAAATGCGACACTTCCTTGCAAGGAAATAGCGATTGCAGATGTCTACGTATCGTAGCAATAGAGTTCATATGATTCTTAAAACGCGATATCGCATCTCATTTCTATGTTTCATGGTAAGATGTAACATGATTTGCGAAGTGTTATGCATTCCTCGTCTACACTTCAAATGAATGAAAATGCGACACTTCCTAGCAAGGAAATAGCGTTTGCAGATGTCTACGTATCGTAGCAATAGAGTTCTAATGCTTCTTAAAACGCGATATCGAATCTCATTTCTATGTTTCATGGTAAGATATAACATGATTTGCGAAGTGTTATGCATTCCTCGTCTACACTTCAAATGAATGAAAATGCGACACTTCCTTGCAAGGAAATAGCGATTGCAGATGTCTACGTATCGTAGCAATAGAGTTCATATGATTCTTAAAACGCGATATCGCATCTCATTTCTATGTTTCATGGTAAGATATAACATGATTTGCGAAGTGTTATGCATTCCTCGTCTACACTTCAAATGAATGAAAATGCGACACTTCCTAGCAAGGAAATAGCGTCTGCAGATGTCTAGGTATCGTAGCAATAGAATTCAAATGCTTCTTAAAACGAGATATTGCATCTCATATCTATGTTTCATGATAAGATACAATGTACATTGCGAAGTGTTATGCATTCCTCGTCTACGATTCAAATGAATGTAAATGCGACACTTCCTTGCAAGGAAATAGCGTTTGCAGATGTCTAGGTATCGTAGCAATAGAGTTCTAATGCTTCTTAAAACGCGATTTCGCATCTCAGTTCTATGTTTCATGGTAAGATATAATATGATTTGCGAAGTATCATGTATTCCTCGTCTACATTTCAAATGAATGTAAATGCGACACTTCCTTGCTAGGAAATAGCGTTTGCAGATGTCTACGTATCGTAGCAATAGCTTTCTAATGCTTCTTAAAACGCGATATCGAATCTCATTTCTATGTTTCATGGTAAGATATAATATGATTTGCGAAGTGTCATGTATTCCTCGTCTACACTTCAAATGAATGTAAATGCGACACTTCCTTGCAAAGAAATAGCGTTTGCAAATGTCTACGTATCGAAGCAATAGAGTTCAAGTGCTTCTTAAAACGAGATATTGCATCTCATATTTATCTTTCGTGATAAGATATAATATTCATTGCGAAGTGTTATGCATTCCTCGTCTTTGATTCAAATGAACGTAAATGCGACACGTCATTGCAAGGAAATAGCGTTTGCAGATGTCTAGGTATCGTAGCAATAGAGTTCTTATGATTCTTAAAACGCGATATCGCATCTCATTTCTATGTTTCATCGTAAGATATAATATGATTTTCAAAGTGTCATGTATTCCTCGTCTACACTTCAAATGAATGTAAATGCGACACTTCCTTGCAAGGAAAAGCGTTTGCAGATGTCTAGGTATCGTAGCAATAGAGTTCTAATGCTTCCTAAAACGCGATATTGCATCTCATTTCTATGTTTCATGATAAGATATAATATTCATTGCGAAGTGTTATGCATTCCTCGTCTGCGATTCAAATGAAAGTAAATGCGACACTTCCTTGCAAGGAAATAGCGATTGTAGATGTCTAGGTATCGTAGCAATAGAGTTCTAATGCTTCTTAAAACGCGATTTCGCATCTCAGTTCTATGTTCCATGGTAAGATATAATATGATTTGCGAAGTATCATGTATTCCTCGTCTACATTTCAAATGAATGTAAATGCGACACTTCCTTGCTAGGAAATAGCGTTTGCAGATGTCTACGTATCGTAGCAATAGCTTTCTAATGCTTCTTAAAACGCGATATCGAATCTCATTTCTATGTTTCATGGTAAGATATAATATGATTTGCGAAGTGTCATGTATTCCTCGTCTACACTTCAAATGAATGTAAATGCGACACTTCCTTGCAAAGAAATAGCGTTTGCAAATGTCTACGTATCGAAGCAATAGAGTTCAAATGCTTCTTAAAACGAGATATTGCATCTCATATTTATGTTTCATGATAAGATATAATATTCATTGCGAAGTGTTATGCATTCCTCGTCTATGATTCAAATGAACGTAAATGCGACACGTCATTGCAAGGAAATAGTGTTTGCAGATGTCTAGGTATCGTAGCAATAGGGTTCTAATGCTTCCTAAAACGCGATATCGCATCTCATTTCTATGTTTCATGGTAAGATATAATATGATTTGCGAAGTGTTATGTATTGCTCGACTACGATTCAAATGAAAGTAAATGCGACACTTCCTTGCAAGGAAATAGCGATTGCAGATGTCTACGTATCGTAGCAATAGAGTTCATATGATTCTTAAAACGCGATATCGCATCTCATTTCTATGATTCATGGTAAGATATAACATGATTTGCGAAGTGTTATGCATTCCTCGTCTACACTTCAAATGAATGAAAATGCGACACTTCCTAGCAAGGAAATAGCGTTTGCAGATGTCTACGTATCGTAGCAATAGATTTCTAATGCTTCTTAGGACGCGATATCGAATCTCATTTCTATGTTTCATGGTAAGATATAACATGATTTGCGAAGTGTTATGCATTCCTCGTCTACACTTCAAATGAATGAAAATGCGACACTTCCTTGCAAGGAAATAGCGATTGCAGATGTCTGCGTATCGTAGCAATAGAGTTCATATGATTCTTAAAACGCGATATCGCATCTCATTTCTATGTTTCATGGTAAGATATAACATGATTTGCGAAGTGTTATGCATTCCTCGTCTACACTTCAAATGAATGAAAATGCGACCCTTCCTAGCAAGGAAATAGCGTTTGCAGATGTCTAGGTATCGTAGCAATAGAGTTCTAATGCTTCTTAAAACGCGATATCGCATCTCAGTTCTGTATTTCATGGTAAGATATAATATGATTTGCCAAGTGTTATGTATTCCTCGTCTACACTTCATATGAATGTTAATGCGACACTTCCTTGCAAGGAAAGAGCGTTTGCAGCTGTCTACGTATCGTAGCAATAGAGTTCTTATGATCCTTAAAACGCGATATCGCATCTCATTTCTATGTTTCATCGTAAGATATAATATGATTTGCAAAGTGTTATGTATTCCTCGTCCACACTTCAAATGAATGTAAATGCGACACTTCCTTGCAAGGAAATAGCGTTTGCAGATGTCTAGGTATCGTAGCAATAGAGTTCTAATGCTTCTTAAAACGCGATTTCGCATCTCAGTTCTATGTTTCATGGTAAGATATAATATGATTTGCGAAGTATCATGTATTCCTCGTCTACATTTCAAATGAATGTAAATGCGACACTTCCTTGCTAGGAAATAGCGTTTGCAGATGTCTACGTATCGTAGCAATAGCTTTCTAATGCTTCTTAAAACGCGATATCGAATCTCATTTCTATGTTTCATGGTAAGATATAATATGATTTGCGAAGTGTCATGTATTCCTCGTCTACACTTCAAATGAATGTAAATGCGACACTTCCTTGCAAAGAAATAGCGTTTGCAAATGTCTACGTATCGCAGCAATAGAGTTCATATGATTCTTAAAACGCGAAATCGCATCTCATTTCTATGTTTCATGGTAAGATATAACATGATTTGCGAAGTGTTATGCATTCCTCGTCTACACTTCAAATGAATGAAAATGCGACACTTCCTAGCAAGGAAATAGCGTTTGCAGATGTCTACGTATCGTAGCAATAGTGTTCTAATGCTTCTTAAAACGCGATATCGAATCTCATTACTATGTTTCATGGTAAGATATAACATGATTTGCGAAGTGTTATGCATTCCTCGTCTACACTTCAAATGAATGAAAATGCGACACTTCCTTGCAAGGAAATAGCGATTGCAGATGTCTACGTATCGTAGCAATAGAGTTCATATGATTCTTAAAACGCGATGTCGCATCTCATTTCTATGTTTCATGGTAAGATATAACATGATTTGCGAAGTGTTATGCATTCCTCGTCTACACTTCAAATGAATGAAAATGCGACACTTCCTAGCAAGGAAATAGCGTTTGCAGATGTCTACGTATCGTAGCAATAGAGTTCTAATGCTTCTTAAAACGCGATATCGAATCTCATTTCTATGTTTCATGGTAAGATATAATATTATTTGCGAAGTGTTATGTATTCCTCGTCTACACTTCATATGAATGTTAATGCGACACTTCCTTGCAAGGAAAGAGCGTTTGCAGATGTCTACGTATCGTAGCAATAGAGTTCCTATGATTCTTAAAACGCGAGATCGCATCTCATTTCTATGTTTCATCGTAAGATATAATATGATTTGCAAGGTGTTATGTATTCCTCGTCTACACTTCAAATGAATGTAAATGCGACACTTCCCTGCAAGGAAATAGCGTTTGCAGATGTCTACGTACCGAAGCAATAGAGTTCAAATGCTTCTTAAAACGAGATATTGCATCTCATTTCTATGTTTCATGATAAGATATAATATTCATTGCGAAGTGTAATGCATTCCTCGTCTGCGATTCAAATGAAAGTAAATGCGACACTTCCTTGCAAGGAAATAGCGATTGCAGATGTCTACGTATCGTAGCAATAGAGTTCATATGATTCTTAAAACGCGATATCGCATCTCATTTCTATGTTTCATGGTAAGATTTAACATTCATTGCGAAGTGTTATGCATTCCTCGTCTACGATTCAAATGAATGTAAATGCGACACTTCCTTGCAAGGAAATAGCGTTTGCAGATGTCTAGGTATCGTAGCAATAGAGTTCTAATGCTTCTTAAAACGCGATATCGCATCTCAGTTCTATGTTTCATGGTAAGATATAATATGATTTGCCAAGTGTTATGTAATCCTCGTCTACACTTCAAATGAATGTAAATGCGACACTTCCTTGCAAAGAAATAGCGTTTGCAAATGTCTACGTATCGAAGCAATAGATTTCAAATGCTTCTTAAAACGAGATATTGCATCACATATTTATGTTTCATGATAAGATATAATATTCATTGCGAAGTGTTATGCATTCCTCGTCTATAATTCAAATGAACGTAAATGCGACACGTCATTGCAAGGAAATAGCGTTTGCAGATGTCTAGGTATCGTAGCAATAGAGTTCTAATGCTTCCTAAAACGCGATATCGCATCTCATTTCTATGTTTCATGGTAAGATATAATATGATTTGCGATGTGTTATGTATTGCTCGTCTACGATTCAAATGAAAGTAAATGCGACACTTCCTTGCAAGGAAATAGCGATTGCAGATGACTACGTATCGTAGCAATAGAGTTCATATGATTCTTAAAACGCGATATCGCATCTCATTTCTATGTTTCATGGTAAGATATAACATGATTTGCGAAGTGTTATGCATTCCTCGTCTACACTTCAAATGAATGAAAATGCGACACTTCCTAGCAAGGAAATAGCGTCTGCAGATGTCTAGGTATCGTAGCAATAGAATTCAAATGCTTCTTAAAACGAGATATTGCATCTCATATCTATGTTTCATGATAAGATACAATGTACATTGCGAAGTGTTATGCATTCCTCGTCTACGATTCAAATGAATGTAAATGCGACACTTCCTTGCAAGGAAATAGCGTTTGCAGATGTCTAGGTATCGTAGCAATAGAGTTCTAATGCTTCCTAAAACGCGATATCGCATCTCATTTCAATGTTTCATGGTAAGATATAATATGATTTGCGAAGTGTTATGTATTCCTCGTCTACACTTCAAATGAATGTAAATGCGACACTTCTTTGCAAGGAAATAGTGTCTGCAGATGTCTAGGTATCGTAGCGATAGAGTTCTAGCGCTTCTTAAAACGCGATATCGCATCTCATTTCTATGTTGCATGATAGGATATAATATTCATTGTAAAGTGTTATGTATACCTCGTATTCTCTTCAGAAGAATGTAAATGCGATACTTCCTTGCATGGAAATAGCGTTTGCAGATGTCTACGAATCGAAGCAATAGAGTTCAAATGCTTCTTAAAACGAGATATTCCATCTCATATTTATGTTTCATGATAAGATACAATATTCATTGCGAAGTGTTATGCATTCCTCGTCTATGATTCAAATGAACGTAAATGCGACACGTCCTTGCAAGGAAATAGCGTTTGCAGATGTCTAGGTATCGTAGCAATAGAGTTCTAATGCTTCCTAAAACGCGATATCGCATCTCATTTCTATGTTTCATGGTAAGATATAATATGATTTGCGAAGTGTTATGTATTCCTCGTCTACGATTCAAATGAAAGTAAATGCGACACTTCCTTGCAAGGAAATAGCGATTGCAGATGTCTACGTATCGTAGCAATAGAGTTCATATGATTCTTAAAACGCGATATCGCATCTCATTTCTATGTTTCATGGTAAGATATAACATGATTTGCGAAGTGTTATGTATTCCTCGTCTACACTTCAAATAAATGTGAATGCGACACTTCCTTGCAAGGAAATAGCGTTTGCAGATGCCTACGTACCGAAGCAATAGAGTTCAAATGCTTCTTAAAACGAGATATTGCATCTCATTTCTATGTTTCATGATAAGATATAATATTCATTGCGAAGTGTTATGCATTCCTCGTCTACGATTCAAATGAATGTAAATGCGACACTTCCTTGCAAGGAAATAGCGTTTGCAGATGTCTAGGTATCGTAGCAATAGAGTTCTAATGCTTCTTAAAACGCGATTTCGCATCTCAGTTCTATGTTTCATGGTAAGATATAATATGATTTGCGAAGTATCATGTATTCCTCGTCTACATTTCAAATGAATGTAAATGCGACACTTCCTTGCTAGGAAATAGCGTTTGCAGATGTCTACGTATCGTAGCAATAGCTTTCTAATGCTTCTTAAAACGCGATATCGAATCTCATTTCTATGTTTCATGGTAAGATATAATATGATTTGCGAAGTGTCATGTATTCCTCGTCTACACTTCAAATGAATGTAAATGCGACACTTCCTTGCAAAGAAATAGCGTTTGCAAATGTCTACGTATCGAAGCAATAGAGTTCAAATGCTTCTTAAAACGAGATATTGCATCTCATATTTATGTTTCATGATAAGATATAATATTCATTGCGAAGTGTTATGCATTCCTCGTCTATGATTCAAATGAACGTAAATGCGACACGTCATTGCAAGGAAATAGTGTTTGCAGATGTCTAGGTATCGTAGCAATAGGGTTCTAATGCTTCCTAAAACGCGATATCGCATCTCATTTCTATGTTTCATGGTAAGATATAATATGATTTGCGAAGTGTTATGTATTGCTCGACTACGATTCAAATGAAAGTAAATGCGACACTTCCTTGCAAGGAAATAGCGATTGCAGATGTCTACGTATCGTAGCAATAGAGTTCATATGATTCTTAAAACGCGATATCGCATCTCATTTCTATGATTCATGGTAAGATATAACATGATTTGCGAAGTGTTATGCATTCCTCGTCTACACTTCAAATGAATGAAAATGCGACACTTCCTAGCAAGGAAATAGCGTTTGCAGATGTCTACGTATCGTAGCAATAGATTTCTAATGCTTCTTAGGACGCGATATCGAATCTCATTTCTATGTTTCATGGTAAGATATAACATGATTTGCGAAGTGTTATGCATTCCTCGTCTACACTTCAAATGAATGAAAATGCGACACTTCCTTGCAAGGAAATAGCGATTGCAGATGTCTGCGTATCGTAGCAATAGAGTTCATATGATTCTTAAAACGCGATATCGCATCTCATTTCTATGTTTCATGGTAAGATATAACATGATTTGCGAAGTGTTATGCATTCCTCGTCTACACTTCAAATGAATGAAAATGCGACCCTTCCTAGCAAGGAAATAGCGTTTGCAGATGTCTAGGTATCGTAGCAATAGAGTTCTAATGCTTCTTAAAACGCGATATCGCATCTCAGTTCTGTATTTCATGGTAAGATATAATATGATTTGCCAAGTGTTATGTATTCCTCGTCTACACTTCATATGAATGTTAATGCGACACTTCCTTGCAAGGAAAGAGCGTTTGCAGCTGTCTACGTATCGTAGCAATAGAGTTCTTATGATCCTTAAAACGCGATATCGCATCTCATTTCTATGTTTCATCGTAAGATATAATATGATTTGCAAAGTGTTATGTATTCCTCGTCCACACTTCAAATGAATGTAAATGCGACACTTCCTTGCAAGGAAATAGCGTTTGCAGATGTCTAGGTATCGTAGCAATAGAGTTCTAATGCTTCTTAAAACGCGATTTCGCATCTCAGTTCTATGTTTCATGGTAAGATATAATATGATTTGCGAAGTATCATGTATTCCTCGTCTACATTTCAAATGAATGTAAATGCGACACTTCCTTGCTAGGAAATAGCGTTTGCAGATGTCTACGTATCGTAGCAATAGCTTTCTAATGCTTCTTAAAACGCGATATCGAATCTCATTTCTATGTTTCATGGTAAGATATAATATGATTTGCGAAGTGTCATGTATTCCTCGTCTACACTTCAAATGAATGTAAATGCGACACTTCCTTGCAAAGAAATAGCGTTTGCAAATGTCTACGTATCGCAGCAATAGAGTTCATATGATTCTTAAAACGCGAAATCGCATCTCATTTCTATGTTTCATGGTAAGATATAACATGATTTGCGAAGTGTTATGCATTCCTCGTCTACACTTCAAATGAATGAAAATGCGACACTTCCTAGCAAGGAAATAGCGTTTGCAGATGTCTACGTATCGTAGCAATAGTGTTCTAATGCTTCTTAAAACGCGATATCGAATCTCATTACTATGTTTCATGGTAAGATATAACATGATTTGCGAAGTGTTATGCATTCCTCGTCTACACTTCAAATGAATGAAAATGCGACACTTCCTTGCAAGGAAATAGCGATTGCAGATGTCTACGTATCGTAGCAATAGAGTTCATATGATTCTTAAAACGCGATGTCGCATCTCATTTCTATGTTTCATGGTAAGATATAACATGATTTGCGAAGTGTTATGCATTCCTCGTCTACACTTCAAATGAATGAAAATGCGACACTTCCTAGCAAGGAAATAGCGTTTGCAGATGTCTACGTATCGTAGCAATAGAGTTCTAATGCTTCTTAAAACGCGATATCGAATCTCATTTCTATGTTTCATGGTAAGATATAATATTATTTGCGAAGTGTTATGTATTCCTCGTCTACACTTCATATGAATGTTAATGCGACACTTCCTTGCAAGGAAAGAGCGTTTGCAGATGTCTACGTATCGTAGCAATAGAGTTCCTATGATTCTTAAAACGCGAGATCGCATCTCATTTCTATGTTTCATCGTAAGATATAATATGATTTGCAAGGTGTTATGTATTCCTCGTCTACACTTCAAATGAATGTAAATGCGACACTTCCCTGCAAGGAAATAGCGTTTGCAGATGTCTACGTACCGAAGCAATAGAGTTCAAATGCTTCTTAAAACGAGATATTGCATCTCATTTCTATGTTTCATGATAAGATATAATATTCATTGCGAAGTGTAATGCATTCCTCGTCTGCGATTCAAATGAAAGTAAATGCGACACTTCCTTGCAAGGAAATAGCGATTGCAGATGTCTACGTATCGTAGCAATAGAGTTCATATGATTCTTAAAACGCGATATCGCATCTCATTTCTATGTTTCATGGTAAGATTTAACATTCATTGCGAAGTGTTATGCATTCCTCGTCTACGATTCAAATGAATGTAAATGCGACACTTCCTTGCAAGGAAATAGCGTTTGCAGATGTCTAGGTATCGTAGCAATAGAGTTCTAATGCTTCTTAAAACGCGATATCGCATCTCAGTTCTATGTTTCATGGTAAGATATAATATGATTTGCCAAGTGTTATGTAATCCTCGTCTACACTTCAAATGAATGTAAATGCGACACTTCCTTGCAAAGAAATAGCGTTTGCAAATGTCTACGTATCGAAGCAATAGATTTCAAATGCTTCTTAAAACGAGATATTGCATCACATATTTATGTTTCATGATAAGATATAATATTCATTGCGAAGTGTTATGCATTCCTCGTCTATAATTCAAATGAACGTAAATGCGACACGTCATTGCAAGGAAATAGCGTTTGCAGATGTCTAGGTATCGTAGCAATAGAGTTCTAATGCTTCCTAAAACGCGATATCGCATCTCATTTCTATGTTTCATGGTAAGATATAATATGATTTGCGATGTGTTATGTATTGCTCGTCTACGATTCAAATGAAAGTAAATGCGACACTTCCTTGCAAGGAAATAGCGATTGCAGATGACTACGTATCGTAGCAATAGAGTTCATATGATTCTTAAAACGCGATATCGCATCTCATTTCTATGTTTCATGGTAAGATATAACATGATTTGCGAAGTGTTATGCATTCCTCGTCTACACTTCAAATGAATGAAAATGCGACACTTCCTAGCAAGGAAATAGCGTCTGCAGATGTCTAGGTATCGTAGCAATAGAATTCAAATGCTTCTTAAAACGAGATATTGCATCTCATATCTATGTTTCATGATAAGATACAATGTACATTGCGAAGTGTTATGCATTCCTCGTCTACGATTCAAATGAATGTAAATGCGACACTTCCTTGCAAGGAAATAGCGTTTGCAGATGTCTAGGTATCGTAGCAATAGAGTTCTAATGCTTCCTAAAACGCGATATCGCATCTCATTTCAATGTTTCATGGTAAGATATAATATGATTTGCGAAGTGTTATGTATTCCTCGTCTACACTTCAAATGAATGTAAATGCGACACTTCTTTGCAAGGAAATAGTGTCTGCAGATGTCTAGGTATCGTAGCGATAGAGTTCTAGCGCTTCTTAAAACGCGATATCGCATCTCATTTCTATGTTGCATGATAGGATATAATATTCATTGTAAAGTGTTATGTATACCTCGTATTCTCTTCAGAAGAATGTAAATGCGATACTTCCTTGCATGGAAATAGCGTTTGCAGATGTCTACGAATCGAAGCAATAGAGTTCAAATGCTTCTTAAAACGAGATATTCCATCTCATATTTATGTTTCATGATAAGATACAATATTCATTGCGAAGTGTTATGCATTCCTCGTCTATGATTCAAATGAACGTAAATGCGACACGTCCTTGCAAGGAAATAGCGTTTGCAGATGTCTAGGTATCGTAGCAATAGAGTTCTAATGCTTCCTAAAACGCGATATCGCATCTCATTTCTATGTTTCATGGTAAGATATAATATGATTTGCGAAGTGTTATGTATTCCTCGTCTACGATTCAAATGAAAGTAAATGCGACACTTCCTTGCAAGGAAATAGCGATTGCAGATGTCTACGTATCGTAGCAATAGAGTTCATATGATTCTTAAAACGCGATATCGCATCTCATTTCTATGTTTCATGGTAAGATATAACATGATTTGCGAAGTGTTATGTATTCCTCGTCTACACTTCAAATAAATGTGAATGCGACACTTCCTTGCAAGGAAATAGCGTTTGCAGATGCCTACGTACCGAAGCAATAGAGTTCAAATGCTTCTTAAAACGAGATATTGCATCTCATTTCTATGTTTCATGATAAGATATAATATTCATTGCGAAGTGTTATGCATTCCTCGTCTACGATTCAAATGAATGTAAATGCGACACTTCCTTGCAAGGAAATAGCGTTTGCAGATGTCTAGGTATCGTAGCAATAGAGTTCTAATGCTTCTTAAAACGCGATTTCGCATCTCAGTTCTATGTTTCATGGTAAGATATAATATGATTTGCGAAGTATCATGTATTCCTCGTCTACATTTCAAATGAATGTAAATGCGACACTTCCTTGCTAGGAAATAGCGTTTGCAGATGTCTACGTATCGTAGCAATAGCTTTCTAATGCTTCTTAAAACGCGATATCGAATCTCATTTCTATGTTTCATGGTAAGATATAATATGATTTGCGAAGTGTCATGTATTCCTCGTCTACACTTCAAATGAATGTAAATGCGACACTTCCTTGCAAAGAAATAGCGTTTGCAAATGTCTACGTATCGAAGCAATAGAGTTCAAATGCTTCTTAAAACAAGATATTGCATCTCATATTTATGTTTCATGATAAGATATAATATTCATTGCGAAGTGTTATGCATTCCTCGTCTATGATTCAAATGAACGTAAATGCGACACGTCCTTGCAAGGAAATAGCGTTTGCAGATGTCTAGGTATCGTAGCAATAGAGTTCTAATGCTTCCTAAAACGCGATATCGCATCTCATTTCTATGTTTCATGGTAAGATATAATATGATTTGCGAAGTGTTATGTATTCCTCGTCTACGATTCAAATGAAAGTAAATGCGACACTTCCTTGCAAGGAAAGAGCGATTGCAGATGTCTACGTATCGTAGCAATAGAGTTCATATGATTCTTAAAACGCGAGATCGCATCTCATTTCTATGTTTCATCGTAAGATATAATATGATTTGCAAAGTGTTATGTATTCCTCGTCTACACTTCAAATGAATGTAAATGCGACACTTCCTTGCAAGGAAATAGCGTTTGCAGATGTCTAGGTATCGTAGCAATAGAGTTCATATGATTCCTAAGACGTGATATCGCATCTCATTTCTATGTTTCATGGTAAGATATAACATGATTTGCGAAGTGTTATGTATTCCTCGTCTACACTTCAAATGAATGAAAATGCGACACTTCCATGCTAGGAACTAGCGTCTGCAGATGTCTAGGTATCGTAGCAGTAGAGTTCAAATGCTTCTTAAAACGAGATATTGCATCTCATTTCTATGTTTCATGGTAAGATATAATATGATTTGCGAAGTGTCATGTATTCCTCGTCTACACTTCAAATGAATGTAAATGCGACACTTCCTTGCTAGGAAATAGCGTCTGCAGATGTCTAGGTATCGTAGCAATAGAATTCAAATGCTTCTTAAAACGAGATATTGCATCTCATATCTATGTTTCATGATAAGATACAATGTACATTGCGAAGTGTTATGCATTCCTCGTCTACGATTCAAATGAATGTAAATGCGACACTTCCTTGCAAGGAAATAGCGTTTGCAGATGTCTAGGTATCGTAGCAATAGAGTTCTAATGCTTCCTAAAACGCGATATCGCATCTCATTTCAATGTTTCATGGTAAGATATAATATGATTTGCGAAGTGTTATGTATTCCTCGTCTACGATTCAAATGAAAGTAAATGCGACACTTCCTTGCAAGGAAAGAGCGATTGCAGATGTCTACGTATCGTAGCAATAGAGTTCATATGATTCTTAAAACGCGATATCGCATCTCATTTCTATGTTTCATGGTAAGATATAACATGATTTGCGAAGTGTTATGTATTCCTCGTCTACACTTCAAATTAATGAAAATGCGACACTTCCTAGCAAGGAAATAGCGTTTGCAGATGTCTACGTATCGTAGCAATAGAGTTCTAATGCTTCTTAAAACGCGATATCGAATCTCATTTCTATGTTTCATGGTAAGATATAATATTATTTGCGAAGTGTTATGTATTCCTCGTCTACACTTCATATGAATGTTAATGCGACACTTCCTTGCAAGGAAAGAGCGTTTGCAGATGTCTACGTATCGTAGCAATAGAGTTCTTATGATTCTTAAAACGCGAGATCGCATCTCATTTCTATGTTTCATCGTAAGATATAATATGATTTGCAAAGTGTTATGTATTCCTCGTCTACACTTCAAATGAATGTAAATGCGACACTTTCTTGCAAGGAAATAGCGTTTGCAGATGTCTAGGTATCGTAGCAATAGAGTTCATATGATTCCTAAGACGTGATATCGCATCTCATTTCTATGTTTCATGGTAAGATATAACATGATTTGCGAAGTGTTATGTATTCCTCGTCTACACTTCAAATGAATGAAAATGCGACACTTCCTAGCAAGGAAATAGCGTTTGCAGATGTCTACGTATCGTAGCAATAGAGTTCTAATGCTTCTTCAAACGCGATATCGAATCTCATTTCTATGTTTCATGGTAAGATATAACATGATTTGCGAAGTGTTATGTATTCCTCGTCTGCACTTCAAATGAATGTAAATGCGACACTTCCCTGCAAGGAAATAGCGTTTGCAGATGTCTACGTACCGAAGCAATAGAGTTCAAATGCTTCTTAAAACGAGATATTGCATCTCATTTCTATGTTTCATGATAAGATATAATATTCATTGCGAAGTGTTATGCATTCCTCGTATACGATTCAAATGAGGGTAAATGCGACACTTCCTTGCAAGGAAATAGCGTTTGCAGATGTCTACGAATCGTAGCAGTGGAGTTCTAATGCTTCTTAAAACGCGATATCGCATCTCATTTCTATGTTTCATGGCAAGATATAATATGATTTGCGAAGTGTCATGTATTCCTCGTCTACACTTCAAATGAATGTAAATGCGACAGTTCCTTGCTAGGATACAGCGTCTGCAGATGTCTAGGTATCGTAGCAATAGAGTTCAAATGCTTCTTAAAACGAGATATTGCATCTCATATCTATGTTTCATGATAAGATATACTATTCATTGCGAAGTGTTATGCATTCCTCGTAAACGATTCAAATGAATGTAAATGCGACACTTCCTTGCAAGGAAATAGCGTTTGCAGTTGTTTACGTATCGTAGCAGTAGAGTTCTTATGATTCTTAAAACGCGATATGGCATCTCATTTCTATGTTTCATGGTAAGATATAATATGATTTGCGAAGTGTTATGTATTCCTTGTCTACACTTCAAATGAATGTAAATGCGACACTTCCTCGCTAGGAAATAGCGTTTGCAGATGTCTACGTATCGTAGCAATAGAGTTCTTATGATTCTTAAAACGCGATAGCGCATCTCACTTCTATGTTTTATGGTAGGATATAATATGATTTGTGAAGTGTTATGTATTCCTCGCCTACACTTCATATGAATGTAAATGCGACACTTCCTTGCAAGCAAATAGCGTTTGCAGATGTCTACCTATCGTAGCAATAGAGTTCTAATGCTTCTTAAAACGCGATATCGCATTTCATTTCTATGATTCATGGTAAGATACAATATGATTTGCGAAGTGTCCTGTATTCCTCGTCTACACTTCAAATGAATGTAAATGCGACACTTCCTTGCTAGGAAACAGCGTCTGCAGATGTCTAGGTATCGTAGCAATAGAGTTCAAATGCTCCTTAAAACGAGATATTGCATCTCATATCTTTGTTTCATGATAAGATATAATATTCATTGCGAAGTGTTATGCATTCCTCGTATACGATTCAAATGAGTGTAAATGCGACACTTCCTTGCAAGGAAATAGCGTTTGCAGATGTCTACGTATCGTAGCAATAGAGTTCTTATGATTCTTAAAACTTGATATCGCATCTCATTTCTATGTTTCATGGTAAGATATAATATGATTTGCGGAGTGTTATGTATTCCTCGTCTACACTTCAAATGAATGTAAATGCGACACTTCCTTGCTAGGAAATAGTGTCTGGAGATGTCTAGGTATCGTAGCGATAGAGTTCTAATGCTTCTTCAAACGCGATATCGAATCTCATTTCTATGTTTCATGGTAAGATATAACATGATTTGCGAAGTGTTATGTATTCCTCGTCTGCACTTCAAATGAATGTAAATGCGACACTTCCCTGCAAGGAAATAGCGTTTGCAGATGTCTACGTACCGAAGCAATAGAGTTCAAATGCTTCTTAAAACGAGATATTGCATCTCATTTCTATGTTTCATGGTAAGATTTAATATTCATTGCGAAGTGTTATGCATTCCTCGTCTACGATTCAAATGAATGTAAATGCGACACTTCCTTGCAAGGAAATAGCGTTTGCAGATGTCTAGGTATCGTAGCAATAGAGTTCTAATGCTTCTTAAAACGCGATATCGCATCTCAGTTCTATGTTTCATGGTAAGATTTAATATGATTTGCCAGGTGTTATGTATTCCTCGTCTACACTTCAAATGAATGTAAATGCGACACTTCCTTGCAAAAAATAGCGTTTGCAAATGTCTACGTATCGAAGCAATAGAGTTCAAATGCTTCTTAAAACGAGATATTGCATCTCATATTTATGTTTCATGATAAGATATAATATTCATTGCGAAGTGTTATGCATTCCTCGTCTATGATTCAAATGAACGTAAATGCGACACGTCATTGCAAGGAAATAGCGTTTGCAGATGTCTAGGTATCGTAGCAATAGAGTTCTAATGCTTCCTAAAACGCGATATCGCATCTCATTTCTATGTTTCATGGTAAGATATAATATTATTTGCGAAGTGTTATGTATTCCTCGTCTACACTTCATATGAATGTAAATGTGACTTTTCCTTGCAAGGAAACAGCGTTTGCAGATGTCTACCTATCGTAGCAGTAGAGTTCTAATGCTTCTTAAAACGCGATATCACATCTCATTTCCATGTTTCATGGTAAGATATAATATGATTTGAGAAGTGTTATGTATTCCTCGTCAACACTTCAAATGAATGTAAATGAGACACTTCCTAGCAAAGAAATAGCGTTTGCAGATGTCTACGTATCGTAGCATTACCTTTGTAATGCTTCTTGTGACGTCAGGCGTGCCGCCTGCCACCCTCTCAACGCACCACAGCAACCACCCTCACGCGCCTGCACCACAGGCAACACCCAGGCGCAACTCGCCGTCTCACTCAGGCCAAGGGCTACGACCATCGACTCGCTCGCACCCGCAGAGGTGCTCGCCGTCTCTCTCACTCCAAGGGACCTACCCTCCGTCACACTCGCACCCGCAGAGGTGCTCGCCGTCTCTCTCACTCCAAGGGACCTACCCTCCGTCTCACTCGCACCCGCAGAGGTGTTCGCCACCTCTCTCGCTCCAACACACTCTGTCCCACTCGCACCGAGGAACTCGTGCGCCATCTCGCTCGCACCAAGGACCATGTGCGCTGTCTCGCTCCCACTCAAGGAGTCACCCACCGTCTCACTCTTACCTGCAGGGAAACTCGCCCTCTCGCTCACTCCAGGGACGTACCAGGAGAATCAACCTCTACGAGATCCGACGACGGGAACCCTCACCGTACAAAGGACTCTACGATTTCACCATCCCAGATCTGCCATGCCCAAAATACTGTTTCTAAGATTATTAATTAACATTATATATATACTCTTACATTCTAAGTTCTGTATTCCTAGCTCATAGAATTTACACGACACAACTTTATAACGACACAAACAACACACATTTTACATTTAAGGCGTAATTTCTAATTTCATACGTGTACCTCTATATTCATAAGTTGCGCTAATTAAGTAAGCCGCGACGCGCGAAATCGCGACCGCCTCAGCGGCACGCGCCGCTAGCCCCACCACGCAACGCCGAGACCCCACTCCGGCGTCCACATACTCCCACCTACGTTCGCACGCGACCGAAGCGCTCCGAGAGTCAGGGAGGTCGCAGACGCATCTTGGGAGACACAGTTAGTCTCCACAGTCAATCAGAGACATTTAGTCTCCACAGTCAATCAGAGACAGTTAGTCTCTACAGTCAATTACAGACAGTCATGACGGACAGTCAGACACAGTCAGTCAGTACCGTCAGTACGGTACAGTTCTATCTCGCCTTCGGGCACTTCTAATTCCAAGTCTCTTCCAAGTCGCGCCTTAGGGCCGTCGCGCAGCCTCGATGAGGTTCCTAGTTCTAAAGTCTTTGTTCTAATTCCTAATTCATAGTTAACCTAGTCTTAATACTTAGAAATAATTGTTCTTGTACTCTTTGATTTAGAATATACTTTATTATTTTTCTACCACATCAAGTTCTAGTTCATTCCATCTCCATTTCTAAATTCAATTTTATTTTAATACAAATTCTTCCAAGTTCGTAACAACTTGAGTGTTTATAAACGAACTCTTCGCGCCGGGAGGAAGAATTTAATCCATTATCTCGTGCGGAATACGTTGGTAAAACGCCAGAATTCTTCGTTCATCGACGGACGGCGACATTCATCGCAGCTTCCACCGTCACAACGCCGATTCCAGCCAGCCGTACGCCGACTCCTCCCCCGAGAACGACCTTCGACGATCGCCACATCTGAAAGTAGAAGAGGGAAATCAGCGAAAGGTAAGTAAAATCCCTCCTTACACGCGTTCGCGATTGTTTACGGTGCCCGCGTCTTGCCAGAATCGACGGACCCGGTCATACGCGTTTTATACCGGACCGAATTCGCGACTAAAAGGCTTGTGTCATTCAGCCTCCTGGGATACGAATAATTTGTTCGCAGGACGCGACATTCTTAAAACGCGATATCGCTTCTCATTTCTATCTTTCATGGTAAGATATAATATGATTTGCGAAGTGTCATGTATTCCTCTTCTACACTTCAAATGAATGTAAATGTGACACTTCCTTGCAAGGAAACAGCGTTTGCAGATGTCTACCTATCGTAGCAGTAGAGTTATAATGCTTCTTAAAACGCGATATCGCATCTCATATCTATGTTTCATGATAAGATATAATATTCATTGCGAAGTGTTATGCATTCCTCGTCCACGATTCAAATGAATGAAAATGCGACACTTCCTTGCAAGGAAATAGCGTTTGCAGATGTCTAGGTATCGTAGCAATAGAGTTCTAATGCTTCCTAAAACGCGATATCGCATCTCATTTCTATGTGTCATGGTAAGATATAATATGATTTGCGAAGTGTTATGTACTCCTCGTCTCACTTCAAATGAATGTAAATGCGACACTTCCTTGCAAGGAAATAGGGTCTGCAGATGTCTAGGTATCGTAGCAATAGAGTTCAAATGCTTCTTAAAACGAGATATTCCATCTCATATCTATGTTTCATAATAAGATATAATATTAATTGCGAAGTGTTATGCATTCCTCGTATACGATTTAAATGAGTGTAAATGCGACACTTCCTTGCAAGGAAATAGCGTTTGCAGATGTCTACGTATCGTAGCAATGGAGTTCTTATGATACTTAAAACGCGATATCGCATCTCATTTCTATGTTTCATGGTAAGATATAATATGATTTGCGAAGTGTCATTTATTCCTCGTCTACACTTCAAATGAATGTAAATGCGACACTTCCTTGCTAGGAAACAGCGTCTGCAGATGTCTAGGTATCGTAGCAATAGAGTTCAAATGCTTCTTAAAACAAGATATTGCATCTCATATCTATGTTTCATGATAAGATATAATATTCATTGCGAAGTGTTATGCATTCCTCATCTACGATTCAAATGAATGTAAATGCGACACTTCCTTGCATGGAAATAGCGTTTGCAGATGTCTAGGTATCGTAGCAATAGATTTCTAATGCTTCTTAAAACGCGATATCGCATCTCATTTCTATGTTTCATGGTAAGATATAATTTGATTTGCGAAGTGTCATGTATTCCTCGTCTACACTTCAAGTGAATGTAAATGCGACACTTCCTTGCCAGGAAATAGCGTCTGCAGATGTCTAGGTATCGTAGCAATAGAGTTCAAATGCTTCTTAAAACGAGATATTGCATCTCATATCTATGTTTCATGATAAGATATAATATTCATTGCGAAGTGTTATGCATTCCTCGTATACGATTCAAATGAGTGTAAATGCGACACTTCCTTGCAAGGAAATAGCGTTTGCAGATGTCTACGAATCGTAGCAGTGGAGTTCTAATGCTTCTTAAAACGCGATATCGCATCTCATTTCTATGTTTCATGGCAAGATATAATATGATTTGCGAAGTGTCATGTATTCCTCGTCTACACTTCAAATGAATGTAAATGCGACAGTTCCTTGCTAGGATACAGCGTCTGCAGATGTCTAGGTATCGTAGCAATAGAGTTCAAATGCTTCTTAAAACGCGATATCGCATCTCATTTCTATGTTTCATGGTAAGATATAATTTGATTTGCGAAGTGTCATGTATTCCTCGTCTACACTTCAAGTGAATGTAAATGCGACACTTCCTTGCCAGGAAATAGCGTCTGCAGATGTCTAGGTATCGTAGCAATAGAGTTCAAATGCTTCTTAAAACGAGATATTGCATCTCATATCTATGTTTCATGATAAGATATAATATTCATTGCGAAGTGTTATGCATTCCTCGTATACGATTCAAATGAGGGTAAATGCGACACTTCCTTGCAAGGAAATAGCGTTTGCAGTTGTTTACGTATCGTAGCAGTAGAGTTCTTATGATTCTTAAAACGCGATATGGCATCTCATTTCTATGTTTCATGGTAAGATATAATATGATTTGCGAAGTGTTATGTATTCCTTGTCTACACTTCAAATGAATGTAAATGCGACACTTCCTCGCTAGGAAATAGCGTTTGCAGATGTCTACGTATCGTAGCAATAGAGTTCTTATGATTCTTAAAACGCGATAGCGCATCTCACTTCTATGTTTTATGGTAGGATATAATATGATTTGTGAAGTGTTATGTATTCCTCGTCTACACTTCATATGAATGTAAATGCGACACTTCCTTGCAAGGAAATAGCGTTTGCAGATGTCTACCTATCGTAGCAATAGAGTTCTAATGCTTCTTAAAACGCGATATCGCATTTCATTTCTATGATTCATGGTAAGATACAATATGATTTGCGAAGTGTCCTGTATTCCTCGTCTACACTTCAAATGAATGTAAATGCGACACTTCCTTGCTAGGAAACAGCGTCTGCAGATGTCTAGGTATCGTAGCAATAGAGTTCAAATGCTCCTTAAAACGAGATATTGCATCTCATATCTTTGTTTCATGATAAGATATAATATTCATTGCGAAGTGTTATGCATTCCTCGTATACGATTCAAATGAGTGTAAATGCGACACTTCCTTGCAAGGAAATAGCGTTTGCAGATGTCTACGTATCGTAGCAATAGAGTTCTTATGATTCTTAAAACTTGATATCGCATCTCATTTCTATGTTTCATGGTAAGATATAATATGATTTGCGGAGTGTTATGTATTCCTCGTCTACACTTCAAGTGAATGTAAATGCGACACTTCCTTGCTAGGAAATAGTGTCTGGAGATGTCTAGGTATCGTAGCGATAGAGTTCTAATGCTTCATAAAACGCGATATCGCATCTCATATCTATGTTTCATGGAAAGATATAATATGATTTGCGAAGTGTCATGTATTCCTCGTCTACACTTCAAATGAATGTAAATGCGACACTTCCTTGCAAGGAAATAGCGTTTGCAGATGTCTACGTATCGTAGCAATAGATTTCTAATGCTTCTTAAAACTCGATATCGGATCTCATTTCTATGTTTCAGGGTAAGATATAATATTCATTGCGAAGTGTTATGCATTTCTCGTCTACGATTCAAATGAATGTAAATGCGACACTTCCTTGCAAGGAAATAGTGTTTGCAGATGTCTAGGTATCGTAGCAATAGAGTTCAAATGCTTCTTAAAACGAGATATTGCATCTCATTTCTATGTTTCATGATAAGATATAATATTCATTGCGAAGTGTTATGCATTCCTCGTCTGCGATTCAAATGAAAGTAAATGCGACACTTCCTTGCAAGGAAATAGCGATTGCAGATGTCTACGTATCGTAGCATTAGCTTTCTAATGCTTCTTAAAGCGCGATATCGCGTCTCATTTCTATCTTTTATGGTAAGATATAATATGATTTGCGAAGTGTCATGTATTCCTCTTCTACACTTCAAATGAATGTAAATGTGACTCTTCCTTGCAAGGAAACAGCGTTTGCAGATGTCTACCTATCGTAGCAGTAGAGTTCTAATGCTTCTTAAAACGCGATATCGCATCTCATTTCCATGTTTCATGGTAAGATATAATATGATTTGCGAACTGTTATGTATTCCTCGTCTACACTTCAAATGAATGTAAATGCGACACTTCCTTGCAAGGAAATAGCGATTGCAGATGTCTACATATCGTAGCAATAGAGTTCATATGATTCTTAGAACGGGATATTGCATCTCATATCTATGTTTCATGATATGATATAATATTCATTGCGAAGTGTTATGCATTCCTCGTCTACGATTCAAATGAATGTAAATGCGACACTTCCTTGCAAGGAAATAGTGTTTGCAGATGTCTAGGTATCGTAGCAATAGAGTTCAAATGCTTCTTAAAACGAGATATTGCATCTCATTTCTATGTTTCATGATAAGATATAATATTCATTGCGAAGTGTTGTGCATTCCTCGTCTGCGATTCAAATGAAAGTAAATGCGACACTTCCTTGCAAGGAAATAGCGATTGCAGTTGTCTACGTATCGTAGCATTAGCTTTCGAATGCTTCTTAAAACGCGATATCGCGCCTCATTTCTATCTTTCATGGTAAGATATAATATGATTTGCGAAGTGTCATGTATTCCTCTTCTACACTTCAAATGAATGTAAATGTGACTCTTCCTTGCAAGGAAACAGCGTTTGCAGATGTCTACCTATCGTAGCAGTAGAGTTCTAATGCTTCTTAAAACGCGATATCGCATCTCATTTCCATGTTTCATGGTAAGATATAATATGATTTGCGGAGTGTTATGTATTCCTCGTCTACACTTCATATGAATGTAAATGCGACACTTCCTTGGAAGGAAATAGCGTTTGCAGATGTCTACCCATCGTAGCAATAGAGTTCTAATGCTTCTTAAAACGCGATATCGCATTTCATTTCTATGTTTCATGGTAAGATATAATATGATTTGCGAAGTGTCATGTATTCCTCGTCTACACTTCTAATGAATGTAAATGCGACACTTCCTTGCTAGGAAACAACGTCTGCAAATGTCTAGGTATCGTAGCAATAGAGTTCAAATGCTTCTTAAAACGAGATATTGCATCTCATATCTTTGTTTCATGATAAGATATAATATTCATTGCGAAGTGTTATGCATTCCTCGTATACGATTCAAATGAGTGTAAATGCGACACTTCCTTGCAAGGAAATAGCGATTGCAGTTGTCTACGTATCGTAGCATTAGCTTTCTAATGCTTCTTAAAGCGCGATATCGCGTCTCATACCTATGTTTCATGATATGATATAATATTCATTGCGAAGTGTTATGCATTCCTCGTCTACGATTCAAATGAATGTAAATGCGACACTTCCTTGCAAGGAAATAGCGTTTGCAGATGTCTACGTATCGAAGCATTAGAGTTCAAATGCTTCTTAAAACGAGATATTGCATCCCATATCTATGTTTCATGATAAGATATAATATTCATTGCAAAGTGTTATGCATTCCTCGTCTACACTTCAAATGAATGTAAATGCGACACTTCCTTGCTAGGAAATAGTGTCTGTAGATGTCTAGGTATCGTAGCGATAGAGTTCTAATGCTTCATAAAACGCGATATCGCATCTCATTTCTATGTTTCATGGAAAGATATAATATGATTTGCGAAGTGTCATGTATTCCTCGTCTACACTTCAAATGAATGTAAATGCGACACTTTCTTGCAAGGAAATAGCGTTTGCAGATGTCTACGTATCGTAGCAATAGATTTCTAATGCTTCTTAAAACTCGATATCGGATCTCATTTCTATGTTTCATGGTAAAATATAATATTCATTGCGAAGTGTTATGCATTCGTCGTCTACGATTCAAATGAATGTAAATGCGACACTTCCTTGCAAGGAAATAGTGTTTGCAGATGTCTAGGTATCGTAGCAATAGAGTTCAGATGCTTCTTAAAACGAGATATTGCATCTCATATCTATGTTTCTTGATAAGATATAATATTCATTGCGAAGTGTTATGCATTCCTCGTATACGATTCAAATGAGTGTAAATGCGACACTTCCTCGCTAGGAAATAGCGCTTGCAGATGTCTACGTATCGTAGCAATAGAGTTCTTATGATTCTTAAAACGCGATATCGCATCTCACTTCTATGTTTTATGGTAGGATATAATATGATTTGCGAAGTGTTATGTATTCCTCGCCTACACTTCAAATGAATGTAAATGCGACACTTCCTTGCTAGGAAATAGTGTCTGGAGATGTCTAGGTATCGTAGCGATAGAGTTCTCATGCTTCATAAAACGCGATATCGCATCTCATTTCTATGTTTCATAGAAAGATATAATATGATTTGCGAAGTGTCATGTATTCCTCGTCTACACTTCAAATGAATGTAAATGCGACACTTCCTTGCAAGGAAATAGCGTTTGCAGATGTCTACGTATCGTAGCAATAGAATTCTAATGCTTCTTAAAACTCGATATCGGATCTCATTTCTATGTTTCATGGTAAGATATAATATTCATTGCGAAGTGTTATGCATTCCTCGTCTACGATTCAAATGAATGTAAATGCGACACTTCCTTGCAAGGAAATAGTGTTTGCAGATGTCTAGGTATCGTAGCAATAGAGTTCAAATGCTTCTTAAAACGAGATATTGCATCTCATTTCTATGTTTCATGATAAGATATAATATTCATTGCGAAGTGTTATGCATTCCTCGTCTGCGATTCAAATGAAAGTAAATGCGACACTTCCTTGCAAGGAAATAGCGATTGCAGATGTCTACGTATCGAAGCATTAGAGTTCAAATGCTTCTTAAAACGAGATATTGCATCCCATATCTATGTTTCATGATAAGATATAATATGATTTGCGAAGTGTCATGTATTCCTCTTCTACACTTCAAATGAATGTAAATGTGACTCTTCCTTGCAAGGAAACAGCGTTTGCAGATGTCTACCTATCGTAGAAGTAGAGTTCTAATGCTTCTTAAAACGCGATATCGCATCTCATTTCCATGTTTCATGGTAAGATATAATATGATTTGCGAACTGTTATGTATTCCTCGTCTACACTTCAAATGAATGTAAATGCGACACTTCCTTGCAAGGAAATAGCGATTGCAGATGTCTACATATCGTAGCAATAGAGTTCATATGATTTTTAGAACGGGATATTGCATCTCATATCTATGTTTCATGATATGATATAATATTCATTGCGAAGTGTTATGCATTCCTCGTCTAAGATTCAAATGAATGTAAATGCGACACTTCCTTGCAAGGAAATAGCGTTTGCAGATGTCTACGTATCGTAGCAATAGACTTCTAATGCTTCTTAAAACTCGATACCGGATCTCATTTCTATGTTTCATGGTAAGATATAATATTCATTGCGAAGTGTTATGCATTCGTCGTCTACGATTCAAATGAATGTAAATGCGACACTTCCTTGCAAGGAAATAGTGTTTGCAGATGTCTAGGTATCGTAGCAATAGAGTTCAGATGCTTCTTAAAACGAGATATTGCATCTCATACCTATGTTTCTTGACAAGATATAATATTCATTGCGAAGTGTTATGCATTCCTCGTATACGATTCAAATGAGTGTAAATGCGACACTTCCTCGCTAGGAAATAGCGCTTGCAGATGTCTACGTATCGTAGCAATAGAGTTCTTATGATTCTTAAAACGCGATATCGCATCTCACTTCTATGTTTTATGGTAGGATATAATATGATTTGCGAAGTGTTATGTATTCCTCGCCTACACTTCAAATGAATGCAAATGCGACACTTCCTTGCTAGGAAATAGTGTCTGGAGATGTCTAGGTATCGTAGCGATAGAGTTCTCATGCTTCATAAAACGCGATATCGCATCTCATTTCTATGTTTCATGGAAAGATATAATATGATTTGCGAAGTGTCATGTATTCCTCGTCTACACTTCAAATGAATGTAAATGCGACACTTCCTTGCAAGGAAATAGCGTTTGCAGATGTCTACGTATCGTAGCAATAGATTTCTAATGCTTCTTAAAACTCGATATCGGATCTCATTTCTATGTTTCATGGTAAGATATAATATTCATTGCGAAGTGTTATGCATTCCTCGTCTACGATTCAAATGAATGTAAATGCGACACTTCCTTGCAAGGAAATAGTGTTTGCAGATGTCTAGGTATCGTAGCAATAGAGTTCAAATGCTTCTTAAAACGAGATATTGCATCTCATTTCTATGTTTCATGATAAGATATAATATTCATTGCGAAGTGTTATGCATTCCTCGTCTGCGATTCAAATGAAAGTAAATGCCACACTTCCTTGCAAGGAAATAGCGATTGCAGATGTCTACGTATCGTAGCATTAGCTTTCTAATGCTTCTTAAAACGCGATATCGCATCTCATTTCTATGTTTCATGGTAAGATATAATATGATTTGCGAAGTGTTATGTATTCCTCGTCTACACTTCATATGAATGTAAATGCGACACTTCCTTGCAAGGAAATAGCGTTTGCAGATGTCTACGTATCGAAGCAATAGAGTCCTAATGCTTCTTTAAAAGCGATATCGAATCTCATTTCTATGTTTCATGGTAAGATATAATATGATTTGCGAAGTGTTATGTATTCCTCGTCTACACTTCAAATGAATGTAAATGCGACACTTCCTTGCAAGGAAATAGCGTTTGCAGATGTCTACGTATCGAAGCATTAGAGTTCAAATGCTTCTTAAAACGAGATATTGCATCCCATATCTATGGTTCATGATAAGATATAATATTCATTGCAAAGTGTTATGCATTCCTCGTCTACACTTCAAATGAATGTAAATGCGACAGTTCCTTGCTAGGAAATAGTGTCTGGAGATGTCTAGGTATCGTAGCGATAGAGTTCTAATGCTTCTTAAAACGCGATATCGCATCTCATTTCTATGTTTCATGGTAGGATATAATATGATTTGCGAAGTGTTATGTATTCCTCGTCTACACTTCAAATGAATGTGAATGCGACACTTCCTTGCAAGGAAATAGCGTTTGCAGATGTCTACGTATCGTAGCAATAGAGATCTTATGATTCTTAAAACTTGATATCGCATCTCATTTCTATGTTTCATGGTAAGATATAATATGATTTGCGAAGTGTTATGTATTCCTCGTCTACACTTCAAATGAATGTAAATGCGACACTTCCTTGCTAGGAAATAGTGTCTGGAGATGTCTAGGTATCGTAGCGATAGAGTTCTAATGCTTCATAAAACGCGATATCGCATCTCATATCTATGTTTCATGGAAAGATATAATATTCATTGCGAAGTGTTATGCATTCCTCGTCTACGATTCAAATGAATGTAAATGCGACACTTCCTTGCAAGGAAATAGTGTTTGCAGATGTCTAGGTATCGTAGCATTAGCTTTCGAATGCTTCTTAAAACGCGATATCGCGTCTCATTTCTATCTTTCATGGTAAGATATAATATGATTTGCGAAGTGTCATGTATTCCTCTTCTACACTTCAAATGAATGTAAATGTGACTCTTCCTTGCAAGGAAACAGCGTTTGCAGATGTCTACCTATCGTAGCAGTAGAGTTCTAATGCTTCTTAAAACGCGATATCGCATCTCATTTCCATGTTTCATGGTAAGATATAATATGATTTGCGGAGTGTTATGTATTCCTCGTCTACACTTCATATGAATGTAAATGCGACACTTCCTTGCAAGGAAATAGCGTTTGCAGATGTCTACCCATCGTAGCAATAGAGTTCTAATGCTTCTTAAAACGCGATATCGCATTTCATTTCTATGTTTCATGGTAAGATATAATATGATTTGCGAAGTGTCATGTATTCCTCGTCTACACTTCTAATGAAGTGTAAATGCGACACTTCCTTGCTAGGAAACAACGTCTGCAAATGTCTAGGTATCGTAGCAATAGAGTTCAAATGCTTCTTAAAACGAGATATTGCATCTCCATATCTTTGTTTCATGATAAGATATAATATTCATTGCGAAGTGTTATGCATTCCTCGTATACGATTCAAATGAGTGTAAATGCGACACTTCCTTGCAAGGAAAATAGCGATTGCAGTTGTCTACGTATCGTAGCATTAGCTTTCTGATGTTTCTTAAAACGCGATATCGCGTCTCATACCTATGTTTCATGATATGATATAATATTCATTGCGAATTGTTATGCATCCTCGTCTACGATTCAAATGAATGTAAATGCGACACTTCCTTGCAAGGAAATAGCGTTTGCAGATGTCTACGTATCGTAGAAATAGATTTCTAATGCTTCTTAAAACTCGATATCGGATCTCATTTCTATGTTCATGGTAAGATATAATATTCATTGCGAAGTGTTATGCATTCGTCGTCTACGATTCAAATGAATGTAAATGCGACACTTCCTTGCAAGGAAATAGTGTTTGCAGATGTCTAGGTATCGTAGCAATAGAGTTCAGATGCTTCTTAAAACGAGATATTGCATCTCATATCTGTGTTTCTTGATAAGATATAATATTCATTGCGAAGTGTTATGCATTTCCTCGTATACGATTCAAATGAGTGTAAATGCGACACTCCTCGCTAGGAAATAGCGCTTGCAGATGTCTACGTATCGTAGCAATAGAGTTCTTATGATTCTTAAAACGCGATATCGCATCTCACTTCTATGTTTTTATGGTAGGATATATATGATTTGCGAAGTGTTATGTATTCCTCGCCTACACTTCAATGAATGTAAATGCGACACTTCCTTGCTAGGAAACAGCGTTTGCAGATGTCTACCTATCGTAGCAGTAGAGTTCTAATGCTTCTTAAAACGCGATATCGCATCTCATTTCCATGTTTCATGGTAAGATATAATATGATTTGCGGAGTGTTATGTATTCCTCGTCTACACTTCATATGAATGTAAATGCGACACTTCCTGCTAGGAAATAGTGTCAGGAGATGTCTAGGTATCGCAGCGATAGAGTTCTAATGCTTCTTAAAACGCGATGTCGCATCTCATTTCTATGTTTCATGGTAAGATATAATATGATTTGCGAAGTGTTATGTATTCCTCGTCTACACTTCATATGAATGTAAATGCGACACTTCCTTGCAAGGAAATAGCGTTTGCAGATGTCTACGTATCGAAGCAATAGAGTCCTAATGCTTCTTTAAAAGCGATATCGAATCTCATTTCTATGTTTTCATGGTAAGATATAATATGATTTGCGAAGTGTTATGTATTCCTCGTCTACACTTCAAATGAATGTAAATGCGACACTTCCTTGCAAGGAAATAGCGTTTGCAGATGTCTACGTATACGAAGCATTAGAGTTCAAATGCTTCTTAAAACGAGATATTGCATCCCATATCTATGGTTCATGATAAGATATAATAATCATTGCAAAGTGTTATGCATTCCTCGTCTACACTTCAAATGAATGTAAATGCGACAGTTCCTTGCTAGGAAATAGTGTCTGGAGATGTCTAGGTATCGTAGCGATAGAGTTCTAATGCTTCTTAAAACGCGATATCGCATCTCATTTCTATGTTTCATGGTAGGATATAATATGATTTGCGAAGTGTTATGTATTCCTCGTCTACACTTCAAATGAATGTGAATGCGACACTTCCTTGCAAGGAAATAGCGTTTGCAGATGTCTACGTATCGTAGCAATAGAGATCTTATGATTCTTAAAACTTGATATCGCATCTCATTTCTATGTTTCATGGTAAGATATAATATGATTTGCGAAGTGTTATGTATTCCTCGTCTACACTTCAAATGAATGTAAATGCGACACTTCCTGCTAGGAAATAGTGTCTGGAGATGTCTAGGTATCGTAGCGATAGAGTTCTAATGCTTCATAAAACGCGATATCGCATCTCATATCTATGTTTCATGGAAAGATATAATATTCATTGCGAAGTGTTATGCATTCCTCGTCTACGATTCAAATGAATGTAAATGCGAACACTTCCTTGCAAGGAAATAGTGTTTGCAGATGTCTAGGTAATCGTAGCAATAGAGTTCAAATGCTTCTTAAAACGAGATATTGCATCTCATTCCTATGTTTCATGATAAGATATAATATTCATTGCGATGTGTTATGCATTCCTCGTCTGCGATTCAAATGAAAGTAAGTGCGACACTTCCTTGCAAGGAAATAGCGATTGCAGATGTCTACGTATCGTAGCATTAGCTTTCTAATGCTTCTTAAAACGCGATATCGCGTCTCATTTCTATCTTTTATGGTAAGATATAATATGATTTGCGAAGTGTCATGTATTCCTCTTCTACACTTCAAATGAATGTAAATGTGACTCTTCCTTGCAAGGAAACAGCGTTTGCAGATGTCTACCTATCGTAGCAATAGAGTTCATATGATTCTTAGAACGGGATATTGCATCTCATATCTATGTTTCATGATATGATATAATATTCATTGCGAAGTGTTATGCATTCCTCGTCTACGATCAAATGAATGTAAATGCGACACTTCCTTGCAAGGAAATAGTGTTTGCAGATGTCTAGGTATCGTAGCAATAGAGTTCAAATGCTTCTTAAACCGAGATATTGCATCTCATTTCTATGTTTCATGATAAGATATAATATTCATTGCGAAGTGTTGTGCATTCCTCCATCTGCGATTCAAATGAACGTAAATGCGACACTTCCTTGCAAGGAAATAGCGATTGCAGATGTCTACGTATCGTAGCATTAGCTTTCGAATGCTTCTTAAAACGCGATATCGCGTCTCATTTCTATCTTTCATGGTAAGATATAATATGATTTGCGATGTGTCATGTATTCCTCTTCTACACTTCAAATGAATGTAAATGTGACTCTTCCTTGCAAGGAAACAGCGTTTGCAGATGTCTACCTATCGTAGCAGTAGAGTTCTAATGCTTCTTAAACGCGATATCGCATCTCATTTCCATGTTTCATGGTAAGATATAATATGATTTGCGGAGTGTTATGTATTCCTCGTCTACACTTCATATGATTGTAAATGCGACACTTCCTTGCAAGGAAATAGCGTTTGCAGATGTCTACCCATCGTAGCAATAG